>NC_141162.1:68238412-68398412 GCF_053477565.2 Lygodium microphyllum
AAAGACCAGTCTAAGTAGTCAAAAGCCTTTTCCAAGTCCAATTGGACCAATACCACTTCCTAATTAGAGTGCCTTGCATAGTCAATCGCCATCTGTACATTTAAGATATTATGCAGAATGTTACGACCCTTAATGAAACCATATTGAAGAGGATGCACAAGGCCGGAAGATGCTTGTGGAGCCAATTCGCCAGTACTTTGGAAAAGATTTTATACAACGAGATTGGTCTCCAATGTTGCAACAGCAACGGCGAAGGAACCTTTGGAAGCAATTTGATAAGCCCATCTTTCCATGAGGAAGGCATGAACCCTATTTCCCAAACCTGCTGAAACATAGCCGTCAATGGCTTCACCAGTTGGGTAGCGGAACTCTCAAAGAATTCATTGGTGAGGCCATCCCAACCGGGACTCTTCTCCTTAGGCAGGTGCAACAAAACATCCATAACCTCCTCCTCACAAATATCTATCTCCAAAGTAGTTTGCATCTCATGTGGAACCTGATGGCGGACCATATCATAGAAGACTGAACGTGCATGCGCAACCTGATCAGAAGGTGCCTGAGAAGAACCAAGAAGATCTAGAAAATAATTCCTGCATATATTGACAATGGTCTGAGGGTCAGTGACCATTTGACCTTCTGAATTCTGGAGCCTAATCATATTTTCTCGAGCAAGAGAGGCATGCAGAGCGCGAAATAACTTATGAGTTTGACAAGCACTATCTTGCAAATTCTCAATCAAAATTTACAATTTAGCCTTTTGATAGAATTTCAACTAAAACTCTTTAATCACGTTAGTCAAACGCATTGCTAGTGACAGCAGAAATTCATCATCTGGAGTGTCCACCAGCTTCGAGCGAACCAAAGCCAGTAAGTCCTCGGCTGCGTGTCGACGCCGCCGGCAAAGAGAGGCATACTGGATCTCATACTGTCGAGCAATCCACTGCACATTCGAGAGCAATCGTTCAAAGGAAGCAGTGCCCTCCGAGGCAAAATCCAATAAGAATCTATCAATCACTTGCTGCATATAACCTTGAAAGAGTGGATGCTTCAAGTAAGAGGAGTTGAAACGTAAAGGGAGTCTATCCAGCAATTTCATAAAAGGAGCAATGGGTTGTGTAAGCATCTCAAGCTGGAGAGGGAAATAGTCCGACAAGGCATATTGCTGCAAGACTGTCATTTCCAGCATCTCAAGAAGAAAATCATCATCCTGCATAATGTACATGCGGTCCAACCGCGACCATGTAGTTGCATACTGCGCCGAGTGAAAGGTAAACCCCGTAGCAAAAGGGTGTAGCCAGGACCATAGGTCTTGCTTAAGTACAGCAAGAGCAAACTCATGCCATACCCGACTTTCCGGAGCGTCCATCACCGAATGCCCTGAAGTGGACTACGAAGAATCAACACACATATTAAAATCTCCCATCAAAAAACCTCGTCTGCCAAGTGACAAGAAGGTTTCAAGGTATTCCAAAGATCCCGGCGGGGTAAAGGGTGATTCGGAGCATATAGGCCCAGCAACCAGAAGATCTCTCCTTCAAATAAAACTTCAACTACCACAAAGCGGCCATGTACATCATTTTTAATAAGAACCGGTTGATATTTCTCATGCACAATCATAAGCACACCAGAATAATGCCCGGCGTGTGTCCCTACATAAAACAAGCGAAACCCATGGCAATCCACAACTTTTCCAGCTTCACTATGACTCTTGTGCTCTACCGCACACAAGACATCCCACTGATTCTCATGTAATATAGTCCACATGGCATGTTGTTTATGGCGAGAACAAATGCCTCGCATATTCCACATGGCTATCTTCATGTACATGCAAAGAGAAGATCAGGAACGAGGCACCACTTGCCTCGATTCAACCTTTTCTGCTAGAATATCAAGGATACCCTCATCCAAAAAAATCTGCTAACACAGCAAAAGAGTTCTAACGGCCAGCTTTAGAGGTAGACGGAATATCCACTGTCTTGGGGATGGAACAGGGATAACGACGATCCCATGGTGTAATCACATTCCCTCGAGAATCAAAAGCCAACTTAGCGGGTGGACCCTTTGGCCCGGCGGTATAGACTGTCCTGGTAGACTGGTTACGGGGAGCAGAAGAAACCATAGTACGCGCAGTGTGCTTAGAAGACGGCATTTCTTTCCTGCGCATATACGTGCGCATGGAATCTTATGAAACATTAGGCCCAGGAGCTGCCAGGCCAGCATCAACCTTTTTACCTTTTTTGGAACGTGCCTCTACCCAGTCAGTGCTGCGGGAATCCAAACCCGAAACTGGATGTTTACCTTTATCCAGAACTTTAGGAGGCTGGGCTACATCCTGTGATGGAGCATCAAGGACCATGTCTTCCATAGGCAGCATAGCCTGCTCAGCATCTGACACCGGTTGCTTCTCTAGGCATTCAGCCATAAAATGCCCCAATTTTCCACATGAAAAACAGTGTCCTGCAAAGTTTGCCCATGTCAAACAAAAGTGCAAAGGATGCATACCAGAGCAATTAATACGAAGCCAAGCAGGCCTTTTCCTAGCAGTGTCCCATAACATACATAAACGGTTGCGATTCATGGTCCTTAAGCTCAGGGGCACTAGCACAGTTCCCACAGCGGCTATAGCATCCTTTAACAAAGGCCAATAGACAGCCGGGCAATTTTCCACTTCAACCCACACCGAGCATTCACGTTGGAGCAGGCGCTGAAAGTCTGCCATCGGGCGCCATGGCACAACATGGACCAAACGGCGATCACAGAACAAAGGTAGTTTAGACAGAATATCAGCTCAATGCGTTTCAGATTTCAACAGCACCTCATAGAAGCCTCGGGGCCCAACAAAAATTTCCTCAACACACTCTCCCTGTAGTAAATGGTGCAGCCACTGGCGAATATGGGAAAGCACTGGAATCCTACCAGTGAAGAAGAGAATAACCGCCCGTTCATAAAACACCGAAAAAGAAGGCAAGACAGTTTTCCGGTCCACCGTGGCTTCCAGAATCCGAAAAAGCTTCATGATTATGCTGGACATACTCGCCAAGCAGAGTGTTGGCAAACTCCAGCAAATGCTCCCAGTCAATGTCCTAAGAATCCATAGAGTCAGAGGCAACCTGAGCATACGAACGTTCCTGATTACCCATTGTCTCTTCGGACATATGCTTGGAGCGCTTGCCCGCAGGCTGAAAGTCAGGAGCTGGAGGCATCTCCTCTGTACAAGGAACCATATCCTCCAATTCCTTTGTATCCGAATCCGGACCAAGGGCTGCCACCGTTTGATCGATAAAAGCCATATCCAGGCCAGCCATGCTTCTCTCTTCTGTTACAAACTACTGATTCGCGCTGAGGCGAAGAAGAAATCTGTGTATCCTGCTCCATCACACTTGATCTGTTACCTGATCTGAGACGACACGACAACAAAGGTGAAGGGGCAGGTCACATAGCCGCCATCAAGCAGGGCCCAGAGAGGACGACAACTGCTCTGCAGATTCCGATGTCAGCTGACGGGAGTGGGCCAGGCCGTGGCGAAAGCGCGAACAGCAGGGCACTGCAGGTGCTCGCAGCGGGGCAAAATCCTGGGCACGGCAGGCGGGCGTAGGCAGGCTGTAGCCACAACGGGACAGACAACTGGGCGAAACCCTAGTCGCAACAGGCGGCGTGGGCGGAGCAAGCACAGGGCATCGAAGGCCGCAGCCGCAGAAGGGGAAGAATGCGCAGCCTATCTCGCACGCTCCTATGGCGAGCGGACCGGGGCAAAGGGGCCCAGGTCGAGTGGCGACGGTAGGGACCCCAAGACGCAGGGCGGGCGAGCGACGGTGATAGGCGGACGGGCGACGGTGACGACCAGGCCCCGCAGGTCAGATAGCTGTCGGTAAGGTGGGGCTGTCAGACGACGACATCGCCAAGGACTTCTCTCTCTCTCTCTCTCTCTCTCTCTCTCTCTCTCTCTCTCTCTCTCTCTCTCTCTCTCTCTCTCTCTCTCTCTCTCTCTCTCTCTCTCTCTCTCTCTCTCTCTCTCTCTCTCTCTCTCTCTCTCTCTCTCTCTCTCTCTCTCTCTCTTTTTTTTCGTAAAAGGTAATTGTATTAATTACGAAAAAAGTACAAGATTACTGGATTACAAGATACATGATGACACAAAGCCATCATGTGAAGAGGTTTTCTCTTTCTCTCTCTCTCTCTTTTTTCTAATTACAAGATACACGAGGGCCGTGTGGGGAAGCCCCGTAGTAATGCACTGAAAAGGTTACACGAATCATGGCAACGAGCCAGAGGCAATTGCCATATGCCACGGATGCAAATCCTCCCGAGGGAGCAAGTCGGAGTGTCGGATGATATCTAGCTGCCAATGTAAGAGCCCTTTAAGCCTGGCAATATGTCGGGGTACATTCGAGGCCGAATCAAAGAGAAAAGCATTGCACGTGGTCCAAATGTGCCAGCATCCCCAATATCTGAAAAAGTGAAATAAGAGCTTCTCATGCAACTGTGGCGGCGCGGGATACTTCGGGCGCACAAAAACCCAGTCGAAAGGAGATAGCGAGGACCCCACTACCGCGCGCCAAATGTGCAACAAGAGTGACCAGATATTCTTGGCGAGCGGGCAAGAGAGAAAACGATGTCGGGCCGTTTCCGCCGGTGTGGTACAGAAGAAACAATTGCCATTCGAAATGAGACGCTTGGCAAGGGCCGAGGCCAGAGGAAGACCACCAATCATCACCCGCCAAAGAAAAACCTTGCATTTGAAAGGTGTCTTATTTAGCCAACCCTCCATCAGCGTTTTCTGCCACCATGACAGCGATTTCCGCAGGCCCCAAACAGTATTAGCTTTCTCTCCCAGCCATTGGTGATCTTGAACAAGAAGATGATACACCTGATTAGTAGAGGCCTTTTCCAGACTCAGGCGGCCTGCAAGGTCCCAGTCCTGCCAAGGGCGATCCACAGTCAAGGCAGGAAAGGGTTGCCGACTCTGAAGCTCCGACGAAAGCTGCTCCCATAAATCACGGTATCCACGCGGGATCTTGAAGAGACGCCGAGCAGTCCGAAACGATATGAGGACATTGCGAGTGACAAGGGTAGCATCCGCAACCGACGTCACGCCTAAACGGGCCATGCGATTGAATCTTGGTCTGAGTTGATGTTTATCTTCCCATGAAAGGAGTCGGGACACTGCCAACAATTCCAGCTGAAAGGAGTTAGTCTACAAGCGGTCCCCAACTGGGTGCCAACGGGCCTTTTGGAGCACCACTTGCCACGAGCCGACCAAGTGCAGTAACAAAGAGGAAGAGGGACTGGAAACACGAGAGTCAGCATTAAGGACATGCCACCAGGAGGCTCGAAGCCGTGTGTTGCCATGGCGAAGCCCGCTGTCCTCAAGAAAATAACGGGCTATGATGGTCCATGGGTGCTGATCCACACACATGGCACGAAAAAGGGACCACCGGAGAGCTGACATATGAGTGTGTGCATCCAAAATAGCTCCTCCACCCATACGCTTAGGGGTACATGCGTGTGACCATGAAATCCAGGAAATGCCGGCCTGCAGTGAATCCTTCTTCCACAGCATGAAACGGATGGGATGAGTGAGGGCCTTCAAAGTAGTAGGCGTCCATGGCAACAAAGGCAGGAAATACGTTAGCATTGGAAGCATGATTGTCTGGGCCACTTTGAGGCGGACATGGAATGGCCACGCTTGCGACTTCCAATACATAAACTTCGCCGCCAGTTTTTGTGAAATCCAGTCCAGCAGGTCTTTTGGCCGTACATCCACCCCCAATGGGTATCCAAGATGCCTGACAATGGAGCCACGGGAAACCACCTGGCCTTCCCAGCCTAAGGACTGTAAATCAGGCTCCGTACAACTGAGAATGGCTGACTTAAGGGCATTGATGCGAAGCCCAGAGGCCTGACCAAAGAGTGTCCAAACATCTAATGCCCTTCGAATGTTGTCCCTGTCTGCCTGCAAAATCATAAAGGTGTCATCAGCCAAGGATTGGCTGACGAAGTGCTGACCCAACGGAAGAGACAGCCCGGTCAGCTGAGCAGAGGCTGCCATGGAGGATAACATTGAAAGGACCGGGTGAGTTGCCAGGGCAAAGAAGAGAGGGCTCAAAGGACAGCCCTGTCTGACCGAGCGTGCAAGGACAAATGGCTCTGTAACTCCACCATTAAGCATAACTCTGGAGGAAGCCTCAGCACTAATGGTGTAGATTAATCGGGACATTCGGGTACCAAAGCCCATGGCTGACATGAGGTCTGCAATGAAAGACCAGTCCACATAATCAAACGCCTTTTCCAAGTCCAATTGGATCAATACCACTTCCTGACCGGAGTGGCGCGCATAGTCAATAGCCATTTGCACGTTTAGGATATTATGCAGAATGTTGCGGCCCTTAATGAAACCATATTGGAGAGGATGCACAATAGCTGGAAGGTGCTTGTGAAGCCGATTCGCCAGCACTTTGGAGTAGATTTTATACAGGGAGCCCATCAAAGAGATTGGTCTCCAGTGTTGCAACTTTGACAGTGAAGGGACCTTTGGAAGTAGTTTGATAAGGCCTTCTTTCCATGAGGAGGGCATGACCCCCGTTTCCCACACCTGCTGAAACATGGCCACCAATGGCTTCACCAACTGCGTGGCCGAGGTCTGAAAGAATTCATTAGTGAGACCATCCCAGCCAGGGCTTTTATCATTCGGCAGATGCAACAAAACGTCCATAACCTCTTCCTCGCAAATATCCGTCTCCAAAGCGGCTTGCATATCAACTGGAACCTGCTGACGGACTAGATGATAGAAGACCGAGCGGGCATGCGTCACCAGGCTAGAAGGCGAGGAAGAGGAACCAAGAAGTTCCATAAAATAATTTCTGCACATAGTGACAATGGTCTGCGGATCCGTGACCATGCGACCTTCCGAATCCTGGAGTCTGGTCATATTTTCGCGAGCCGGAGACGCATGCAAGGCGCGAAAGAACTTATGAGACTGGCAGGCGCTATCTTGCAATGTGTCTGTCAAGTTGTGCAGCTTGGCCTGTTGATACGATTTCAACTGAAACACTTGAATAAGATGGGCCAATCGCCTCTCCAGAGACAGCAGAAAATCATCATCAGGGGAATCCAGGAGCAAGGAACGGACCAAAGCCAGTAGGTCTTCTGCTGCATGTCAACGACGGCGGCAAAGCGAGGCATGATGGATCCCATACTGGCGAGCAACCCGCTGCACATTAGAGAGCAGCCGTGCAAATGAAGGCAAGCCCTCAGAGGCGAAGTCCAATAAGAACCTCTCAATCAGCTGCTGCATATAACCCTGGAAAATTGAATGCTTCAAATAAGCGGAGTTGAAACGTAACGGGAGCCTATCCAGGAATTGCACAAAAGGTGCAATAGAGTGTGCTCGCATCTCAAGCTGGAGGGGGAAATGGTCCGACAACGCATATTGCCGCAAGACCTTCATTTCCAGCATCTCGGGAAGAAAATCATCCCCCTGCATGATATACATTCTGTCCAGTCGGGACCAGGTACTTGCATATTGTGCGGAATGAAAAGTAAATCCTGAAGAAGAAGGGTGTAGCCACGACCAAAGATCTTGCTGGAGTACGTGCAAAGCAAAGGAACTCCACATCCGGCTTTCCAGCGTATCCATTACCGAATGCCCTGAAGTGGACTGAGAAGAGTCAACACACATATTGAAATCTCCCATCAGAAACCCCCTTCGGCCGAGTGACATGGAGGGCCCAACAGCCATAAAATCTCTCCTTCAAATAAGACTTCGATCACCAGAAAGCGGCCCTGCACATCATTTTTAACAAGGACAGGCTGATATTTCTCATGGACAATCATCAGCACGCCCGAATAGTGAGTAGCATGGGTCCCTGCATAAAACAGACGGAATCCATGACAATCCATCACTTTCCCTGCTTCATCGTGACTTTTGTGCTCAACTGCACACAGAACATCCCACTGGTTCTCATGCAAGACGGTCCACATGGCATGTTGCTTAAGGCGAGAGCAAATGCCTCGCACATTCCACGTGGCTATCTTCATGAATCCTCAAAGAAGGAAGTCAGGAGCGAGGCGCCTGCTGCCTCGATTTTACCTTTTCCGTGAGAGCATCCAGGACACCCTCATCCAGAAAATCAGCCAACACTGCAAAAGAATTCTGGCGACCTGCTTTGGAGGTAGAAGGGAAATCCATTGCCTTGGGAGAGGGGCGGGGATAACGCCGATCCCAGGGTGTAATAACATTTCCTTTGGCATCGAATGCCAGCTTGGCAGGTGGGCCTTTGGGGCCATCGGTATAGACTCTCCTTGGAGACTGATTACGGGGGCCAGACGGGGCCGTAGGATGCGAAGCCTGCTGTGAAGTGGCCATTTCTTTCCGGCGCGTATACGTGCGTACGGAATCCTGGAGCGCGCTAGGCCCAGGATCCGCCAGGCCTGCATCCAACTTTTTCCCTTTTTTAGGACGTGCCTCAATCCAATCAGTGCGACGGGGATCCACATTCGGGACCTGTTGCTTGCCTTTATCCATGACACGAGGAGACTGAAGGGCATCCTGGGGCGTGGCATCAAGCACCATGTCGTCCTTGGGCAGCACAACCTGCGCCTCCTCCGAAGACGATTGCTTTTCAGGGCATTCGGCCATGAAATGCCCCAATTTACCACATGCAAAGCAGTGGCCCGCAAAGTTGCCCCATTTTAAGCGAAAATACAAAGGATGCATGCCCGAACAATTGAGGCGAAGCCACGCGGGCCTTTTCCTGGCCGTGTCCCAAAGCATGCATAAACGGTTGCGGTTCATCGCCCTGAGGCTTGGGGGAACCAGCACTGTTCCCACAACTGCCATCGCATCCTTCAACATGGGCCAATAGACCGCCGGACAATTTTCCACCTCTACCCACACCGGGCATTCGCGCTGAAGCAGACGTTGGAAGTCGGCCATGGGGCGCCATGGCACAACATGGACCAGGCGGCGATCAAAGAATAGGGGCAACTTGGACAGGAGCTCCGTGCGATGCGATTCCGATTTCAGCAGGACCTCATAAAAGCCACGAGGTCCAAGGAAGATCTCCTCAACAGACTCCCCTTGCAATAGATGGTGCAACCACTGGCGAATATGCGAAAGCACTGGGATCCTGCCAGTGAAGAAAAGTATGACTGCACGATCATAAAACACTGAGAAGGATCGCAAGACTGATTTGGGGTCCACCGTGGCGTCCAGCACATCATCCGTTCCCGCAACAGAAAAAGATTCGGTATTATGCCGGACATGATCACCGAGCAGAGTATTGGCGAAGTCCAGTAAATGCTCCCAGTCAATTTCCTGCGAATCCACAGGATCAGAGGCCACTTGCGCATAGGAGCGTTCCTGGGGACTCATTGGCTCATCAGGCGTATGCTTGGAGCGTTTGCCAGCGAGCGGCAGTTCAAAACTCGGCGGCAACTCCTCCGTGCATGGCACCATATCTTCCGGCTCCTCTGCATCGGAATCAGGGCCAAGGGCTGCCACCGTCCGGTCAAGAAAATCCAGATCTAGGCCAGCCATACTGCTGACTTCACACTCGTCCTGGCAGAGGGCGAGCTAGGTTAGGTGAGGTCGATCCTGCACAGGGATGGATTGCTGGTCCCCAGCTGCACGCAGGATCCAGTCAAGCCCACGCTGCCCTGGGGGAAGGGGGCCAGACGGCGCGCAGGGCCGGGCGGCGGCGAAATCACAGGGCAGGCAGGCGGGTCAAGACGAGGGGTCAGGGCGGCGCGCAGGGCGGCGTGCAGGGCGGCGCCAAGCCCACCCGTCAGAGGGGCGGCGATGGGGCGGGGCACGCAAGGCCAGCCGGGCGCAGGTGGGCTCGACGAACGCACGAACGGACGCAGGGAGTCGCAGGGTGAGGCGGGCGCAGACGGAAGCGGAGGGCGGACAAGTCAGACGACCAGGGCGACGGAGCGTGTGCACGCCACAGGCAGCGGGCCCTGCGGCGCAAGCCCAGGCAAGGGCACGCGACCCTTAGGCAGCCGACGGGGCGCACTGGTACAGGCGAGGGTTTGCGCAGGACGATGCAGGACAGTCGCGACAGGTCCCGTAACGCGCCATCATCTCTCTCTCTCTCTCTGTGCTCTCTCTCTCTCTCTCTCTCTCTCTCTCTCTCTCTCTCTCTCTCTCTCTCTCTCTCTCTCTCTCTCTCTCTCTCTCTCTCTCTCTCTCTCTCTCGTAAAAGGTAATTGTATTAATTACGAAAAAAAAAGGTACAAGTTTACATGATTACAAGATACACAATGGCTCTAAGCCATCGTGTGTAAAATCTCAATACTAAACAACAAAAGAGTTACAAAAATCATGGCAAATACGCAGAGGAAATTGCCATATGCCAGGGAAGTAATCCTCCCGAGGGAGTAAGTCAGAGTGCCGAATGAGATCTATCTGCCAATGCAAGAGACCTTTAAGCCTCGCAATATGTCCTAGAACATTAGAGGCCGAATCAAAAAGAAAGGCATTCCGAGTGGTCCAATTGTGCCAGCATCCCCAATATCTAAGAAAGTGAAATAAGATCTTCATATGCGATTGTGCCAGTGTGGGGCATTTTGGCCGTACAAAAACCCAATCAAAAGGGCTTACCGAGAAACCAACCACTGCTCGCCAAACCGTTGACAAGAGCGACCAGATATTCTTAGAGAGAGGGCAAGAAATAAATTGATGATGGGCCGATTCCACAATAGTGGTGCAAAAGAAACAATTGCCGTTAGAAATTCGACGCTTGGAAAGGGCTAAAGCAAGAGGAAGACCACCAATCATCACCCTCCAAAGAAAGACCTTGCATTTGAAAGGTGTCTTGTTCAACCAGCCCTCCATCACAATTGCCTTCCACCATGACTGAGATTTCCGCAATCCCCATACAGTATTAGCTTTAGTAACCAGCCATTGATGATCTTTAATTAGAAGATGATACACCTGGTTAGCTGAGGCCTTTTCCAAATTCAACCGACCTGCAAGGTCCCAGTCCTGCCAAGGACATTCCAAAGCAAGGGCAGGAAAGGGTTGCCTACTCTGGAGCACTAACAAAAGCTATTCCCATAAATCACGGTATCCATGAGGGATTCTAAAAAGCCTCGTGGCTGTACGAAATGATATCAAGACATTACGACTGGCAAGGGTGGCATCTGCAACTGCAGTCAAGCCCAAACGTGCCATGCGGTTAAATTTTGGTCTAAGCTCATGTTTGCCTTCCCAAGAAAGTAATCACGAGGCTGCCAACAATTCCAGTTGGAAAGAGTTAGTATGTAAGCGGTCCTCCGCTGGATGCCAACGCACCTTCTAGAGAACCAATTTCCAGGAGCAGACCAAATGAACAAGCAGGGATGAGGAAGGACTAGAAAACCAAGAGTCTGCATTAAGAACATGCCACCAGGAGCTCCGAATTTGTGTATTACCATGCACAAGCCCGTAATCCTCAAGAAAATAACGGGCTATAATGACCCACGGGTGATGATCCACGCACATGGCACGAAAAAGAGACCAACGAAGTACCAGCATATGAGTTTCGGCATCCAAAATAGCCCCACCACCCATGCGTTTGGGGATACATGTATGCGACTAAGAAATCCATGAAATGCCTGCATGCAAAGAATCCTTCTTCCATAACATGAAACGAATGTGCTGAGTAAGAGCATTCAAAGTAGTAGTAGTCCAAGGCAACAATTGCAAGAAATATGTGAGCATTGGCAACATAATTGTCTGAGCCACTTTGAGACGAACATGGAAGGGCTAAGCCTGCGATTTCCAATACAGAAACATAGTTGCCAGTTTCTGTGAAATCCACTCTAGTAGTTGCTTTGGCCGAACATCAACACCCAAAGGATACCCATGATGCCTGACAATGGAACCACAGGGAACAACCTGTCCTTGCTGCCAGCCCAATGACTGTAAATCGGACTTCGTGAAACTGAGAATGGCTGATTTGAAAGCATTGATATGAAGACCAGAAGCATGACCAAAGAGCATCCAAACATCTAATGCTTTGCGAAGATTGTCCTTGTCCGCACGTAGAATCATAAAGCTGTCATCAGCCAAAGATTGAGTAATGAAGTGCTGTCCAAAAGGAAGAGACAATCCAGCCAACTGAGTAGAAGCTGCCATAGAAGATAACATCGAAAGAACCGAATGAGTCGCAAGGGCAAAGAAGAGGGGACTCAAAGGGCAACCCTGTCTCACAGAGCGTGCAAGGACAAATGGCTCGGTAACACCACCATTTAGCATAACTCACGAAGAAGCCGCTGCACTAATGGTGTAGATCAAGCAGGACATCCAAGCCCATAGTAGACATTAGTTCTGCAATGAAAGACCAGTCTAAATAATCAAAAGCCTTTTCTAGATCCAATTGAATCAATACCACTTGCTGATTAGAGTGCCTTGCATAGTCAATAGCCATTTGCAGATTTAAGATATTATGTAGAATGTTTCGGCCCTTAATGAAACCATTTTGAAGAGGATGCACAATGGCCGGAAGATGCTTGTGGAGCCAATTCGGCCATCACTTTGGAAAAGATTTTATACATCGAACCCATCAAAGAAATTGGTCTCCAATGTTTCAACATTGACGGCGAAGGAACTTTTGGAAGCAGTTTGATAAGACCTTCTTTCCATGAGGAAGGCATGAACCCCGTTTCCCAAACCTGCTGAAACATAGACGTCAATGGTTTTACCAGTTGGGTAGCAGAAATCTCAAAGAATTCATTGGTGAGACCATCCCAACCGGGACTTTTATCCTTGGGCAGGTGTAACAAAACATTCATAACTTCCGCCTCACAAATATCTGTCTCCAAAGTAGTTTGCATATCAAGTGGAACCTAATTGCGGACCAGATCATAGAAAACTGAGCGTGCATGAGTAACTTGGTCAAAAGGTGAAGGAGAAGAACCAAGAAGGTCTAGAAAATAATTCCTACACATATTCACAATAGTCTGAGGATCAATGACCATTCGGCTTTCTAGATCTTGAAGTCATATTTTCTCGAGCAGGGGATGCATGTAGAGCTCAAAAAAACTTATGAGTCTGACAAGCACTATCTTGCAAATTCTCAGTCAAATTTTGCAATTTGGCCTGCTGATAAGATTTCAACTGAAATTCTTTAATAAAATCAGCCAAACGCATCGCCAGTGAAAGCAGAAATACATCATCTAGAGTGTCCACCAGCAGAGAACGAACCAAAGCCAGTAAGTCCTCCACTGCTTGTCGACGCCGCCGACAAAGAGAGGCATGATGGATCCCATACTACCGAGCAACCCACTGCACATTAGAGAGCAATCGTTCAAAAGAAGCATTGCCCTCAAAGGCGAAGTCCAATAAAAATATATCAATCAATTGCTGCATATAGTCCTGAAAGATTGAATGCTTCAAATAAGACGAGTTGAAACGCAAAGGGAGTCTTTCCGGAAATTGCTTAAAAGGTGCAATGGGTTGTGCAAGTATCTCAAGTTGTAGAGGGAAATGGTCCGACAAGGCATATTGCTGCAACACTTTCATTTCCAACATCTCAGGAAGAAAATCATCATCCTGCATGATGTACATGCGGTCCAACCGCGACCATGTAGTTGCATACTGCGCAGAATGGAAAGTAAACCCTGTAGAAGAAGGGTGTAGCCAAGACCAGAGATCTTGCTTAAGTACAGCAAGAGCAAACACATTCCACACACGACTTTCCAGAGTGTCCATCACCGAATACTCTGATGTGGACTGTGAACAATCAACACACATATTAAAATCCCCCATCAAAAAACCCTGTCTGCCAATTGACAAGGAGGTCTGCAAAGTATTCCAAAGATCCTAGCGAGCTAAAGGGTCATTTGGAGCATAGAGGCCCAGCAACCATAAGATCTCTCCTTCAAATAAAACTTCAATCACCACAAAACGGCCATGTACATCATTTTTAATAAGAACGGGCTGATATTTCTCATGTACAATCATAAGCACACCAGAATAATGCATGGCATGTATCTCTGCATAAAACAAGTGAAACCCATGGCAATCCACAACTTTTCCTGCTTCACCATGACTCTTGTGCTCAACAGCACACAAGACATCCCACTGATTCTCATACAATACAATCCACATGGCATGCTACTTATGGCGAGAACAAATGCTACGCACATTCCACGTAGCTATCTTCATGTGTATTCAAAAAGAAAATCAAGAACGAGGCACAGCTTGCCTCAATTTAACCTTTTTTGCTAGAATGTCAAGGACTCCCTCATCCAAAAAATCAGCTAACACGGCAAAAGAGTTCTAACGGCCAGCTTTAGAGGTAGATGGAATATCCACTATCTTGGGGATGAAACGGGGATAACAACGATCCCATGGGGTAATCACATTACCTCTAGTATCAAAAGCCAACTTAGCAGGTGGGCCCTTTGGACCATCCGTATATACTTTCCGAGTAGACTGATTACGAGGAGCAGAAGAAACCATAGTATGAGCAGTGTGCTCTGAAGACAACATTTCTTTCCTGCTCATATAAGTGCACATGGAATCTTGTGAAGCATTAGGCCCAGTATTCGCCAGGCCAGCATCAAACCTTTTACCTTTTTTTACACGTACATCTACCCAGTCATTGCCACGGGAATCCAAACCCGAAACATGTTGTTTACCTTTATCCAAAACTTTAGGTGGCTGGGTTGCATCCTGCGACAGAGCATCAAGCACCATATCTTCCATGGGCAGCACAACATGCTCAGTATCTGAATTCGGTTGCTTCTCTGGGCATTCGGCCATAAAATGCCCCAATTTTCCACACGAAAAGCAATGCCCTCCAAAGTTGCCCCATTTCAAACGAAAGTGCAAAGGATGAATACCAGAGCAATTAAGACGTAACCAACTCGGCCTTTTCCTAGCAGTGTCCCATAACATACACAAACGGTTGCGATTCATGGCCCTTAGGCTCGGGGGGACCAGAACAGTGCCCACAACGGCCATGGCATTCTTTAACAATGGCCAATAGACAGCTGGACAATTTTCCACTTCAACCCACACCAGGCATTCACGTTGAAGCAAGCGCTGAAAATCTGCCATTGGGTGCTATGGCACAATATGGACCAAAAGGAGATCAAAGAACAATGGCAGTTTGAACAGGAGATCAGCACTGTGCTTCTCGGATTTCAATAGCACCTCCTAGAAGCCTCGGGGCCCAACAAAAATCTCCTCAACACACTCCCCTTGTAGTAGATTGTATAGCCACTGGCGAATATGGGAAAGCACTGGGATCCTGCCAATGAAGAAGAGTATAACAGCACGGTCATAAAACACCGAAAATGAGCGCAATACATTTTTTGGGTCCACCATGGCTTCCAACTTCATGATTATATTGGACATAATCGCTAAGCAGAGTGTTGGTAAACTCCAACAAATGCTCCCTGTCATGGGACTCAGAAGATCAGGAAGAAGACTCGACGAAATCAGTCCGAAAACTTAATGGGCACGAGATGCGTTTCACCTCCCAGCCTTGCCTAGTTCATTGCTGGCCACACTCATCGTGATCCGATTGCCAGCCATCAAACCTTGGTGAGTCCTACTATTCTTGGACTCTCTTTAATTCTAGGCTCCCCTAAACCCCGTTCGGGCGCCCAAGACCCCGGACGGTCATGCCTCGTGCATGTTTCCCTTAATTTACCTCATAAATATAACATTTCCTTCCTCTTAAGAATGGGTTTCGTCCTCGAAAACGATACTTGGAAGGTCTAACTGTAAATTGGAAAACCTTTTCTTTAAGGTACTTACTCACTGCCATGTTGAGCTTTCTTCTGAACAATCTTTCCACTTAACCAAACATTCTTGATAAATAGTATTCCTTGTTCGTCTATTATGAACATTTAATATTCTTTCTAGTTCATGTGGATTAGATTGGTCATTTAATAGCTCCTCAATATTATCATTTAAAACTAAATTATCCAAATCACCCAGCTTCTTCCTTAAGTTACTTACATGAAAAACTAGATGTATTTTACTACCAGCAGGTAGTTGAAGCTTGTAAGCCAGTTCTCCCACCTTTTTAAGTATTGTGAAAAGACCACAATACCTGGGTGAAAGCTTTGGACATTGTCCCGTTTTCATGGTTTTAGTTTGTTCAGGCACCTTAAGATAAACCAATTCTCCTTCTTTAAAGGAGATGCCTCTTCGGTGAGGATCTGCATAGGCTCTAGCTCGATTTTGAGCTTTTTAAATATTTTATTGAGCCAATTTTAACATACTATTCATATCCTCCAAAAAATCCTTAACTGCCTGAACCTTTTCCTTATGCAGTCCTACTACAAAAGGAGCTCTGGGCTGAAACCCATACATTAACATAAATGGACTATATCCAGTGGAAGAGTGCTTGGCACTATTATATTCAAACTCTGCTATCGGTAGATACTCTTCCCAATTAGTTTGCCTTTTACTTACATATGCCCTAAGCATATCTTCAAGGATTTGGTTAACCCTTTCAGTTTGCCCATCAGATTGCGAGTGATCCGACGTACTCATGCTAAGTTTAGTATCCAACTTCCTAAATACCGCACGCCAAAATTGACTATCAAATTTTCTATCCCGATCAGAAATTATATTTGCCGGAAGGCCATACAATCGGTATATGTTCTCTACGAACAATCTAGCAAATTCTGGTGTTTTAACATCAGTTGAAGTTGGAATGAACCTAGCCATTTTGGTTAACCTATCCACAATCACCCACACAGAGTCGTGCCCCCTCTGTGTTCTGGGTAAAGCAACAATAAAATCCATGGAGATACTCTCTCATTTTACCGAAGGAATCTCTAGTGGATGGAGAAGTCCTCCCATTTTCAATCTTTCAGCTTTATTAACCTGGCATTTATTACATTTGACCACATAGTCAAGGATGTCCTTATTCATTCTAGGCTAATAGAACTACCTTTTAATAAGACTATAAGTCTTATTAACTCCTGGATGTCCCACGCTAGGGGTATCATGACACTCAAAGAGTATCTGGCGCCTTATTTTTGTATCTTTCGGGACACATACCCTATCCTTGTAGAGTAAATAACCATTATCAATGGTAAAATTCTTCCACTTAAATCCGGTTTGAGCAACCCCTAATGCTCCATTTCTTTGTTGAACATCCTCAAATATTCCTTCCTCAGTAGAAGCACTTTCATTTGGACCCCCATTTTTTATTGCTTCCCATATGTTGGAATATGCCGGATCAACCTGGCATTTCCCTTTTAAGGATTCAAGCAAGTTGGAAGTGAACTGAGTAAAACTCAATTCATTAATGATGGGCATTCTGTTGAGTGCATCAGCTACTATATTATACTTTCCTTTTCTATATCTTATCTCATAGTCGAACTCTTGGAGGAGTTCGGCCCATCTGGCTTTACACCCATGTAAATCCGGTTGATCATTAAGCCACTTAATGCTTTCATGATCCGATAAAATCAAAAGTTTGGCACCGTACAGATAGTGCCTCCATTTCTTCATTGCATGTACTATTGCATACAGCTCCCTCTCATAAACAGAATAATTCTGTTTTGTACGGTCTAATTTCTTGCTTTCAAAAGCAACTGGTCGATCTTCTTATAATAAGACCGCGCCTATCGCCTTATCACTGGCATTAGTTTCAACCACAAATGGTTTATTGGGATCCACTATTAATAATACTAGAGTTGTAGCAATAGTTACTTTAAGTTTTTGAAAACTTTCATTTTGGTCTGTTCCCCAATTAAAGCTCTTTCCTTTCCCTTTAAGTTGGTCTGTCATTGGAACAGCTATTTTGGCATAATCTCGAATGAATCTATGATAAAATCCAGATAAACCTAGGAAGATCTGCAGCTCTTCCAGTTTCCTTGGAGATGGCCATTCAATAATTGCCCTAACTTTCTCTGGATCCATTTTGATTCCCTCTTTCGAGATAATATGCCCCAAATATTTAACCTCTTGTACAAAGAATTCACATTTAGTTTTCTTCGCATAAAGGGAATGTTTTCTTAACAGTTGGAATACTAATTGTAAATGTTCCAAATATTCTTCTCTTGATTTACTAAAGATCAAGATATCATCCAAGAAAACTACTACAAAATGTCCTAGATAGGGCCGTAAGACACTATTCATCAACTTCATAAAGGTAGCTGGTGCATTAGTGAGGCCAAAAGGCATCACCAAAAAATCATAATGCCCGTATCTAGTACGAAATGTTGTCTTAGAAACATCCCGTGCCTTAATTCTTACTTGGTGATAGCCTGATCTTAAATCTATCTTTGTGAAGAATTTTGCCCCTTGTAATTGATCAAAAAGATCTTCCATTCTGGGCATAGGAAATTTATTCTTCACCGTTATTTTATTAAGTGCTCTATAATCAACACAAAGTCGCATAGAGCCATCTTTTTTCTTTACTAATAAAATTGGCGAAGCCCAAGGTGAATTACTGGGTTGTATAAATCCTTTATCGAGATAATCCTTAATTTGTCTTTCAACTTCTTGGTGCTACGTTTCACTTAACTTATAAGGTGGTTTAGAAATAGGGTGAGTATCCTTATTTATGTCAATTGGGTGATTTATATCACCCCTATCTGGTGGAAGGCCGCTTGGTAAATCAGAAGGAGACACATCTTTAAATTCATCTAACAGACTACTTAATTCATTATTTATATTCAACTCACAAACATAAGAAAATTGTTGCTTTATATTACAAAAAGTAAAAGTGTTTTGTACAGGAAGAGACCATAACATGTATACCTCACAAACTTCCTTCTTTATCAGCTTCTGAACCTCAGTGGAACACAGCAAAGGATTATCAGATACTTCATGTTCACCTGAAATATCAAAAGTTTTACCATCCCCTTCAAATTCCAGTGTATTATGATGGTAACTATGTTTTAAGGATGGTTCCAATCCCCATAGTCACTCCCTCCCTAGAGCAATATCAGCTCTTTTCATGTTCATAATTTGGAAATCAAGTTTATCTTTATATCCTTGAATCTCAATTTCCAAATTGGATACCATTGTATCCCATATTTTATTATCTTGACCTTGCATCATACAAACAACATATTGATACCCACTCTTTTGTTGGGGAAGTTGCAAATTTTTGACAAGTGCATAATTTATAAAATTATGTGTAGCAGAGTCATCAATCATGACTCTAACCCTCTTTCCAGCTATCAATCCATGCACTCTAACTAAATCATGTGAACCAAAGGTAGGCTGCCACATAGAAGTTGACATACAACACTTGTGTTGTACATCCATGTGCAAGACCTCTAAAGATTTATACCTTTCATGCCCCGTTAATTCTAAGGTCTGCACTACATGGATTTGTTTTTCTTTTCCCTTGCCCTTGTCCTTATCCTTTCCTTTGTCTTCCCCCTTTTTCTTTTGAGGGCAATTCCAAGCAGCATGGTTAGGGAATAGACAATTGAAACACAGCTTTTCTTTTTTGGCCTTATCAAAGTCATCAGGACTTAACTTTGGCCTCACATATTGTTTCTTTTCAAAAGGTTGTTTTTTACCCTTAAAAAATGGCATTTTTCTTTTAAATTTGCCCACAAATTTTAAGGTTTCCAATTCCTTAGACTTGGGCTCCGTATCAATGAGACTAGTGAGTGTACCTGGACGCATACTATCTTCATTGATTAATGCAAATTTAATTGCCTCTTCCAGCGTCTTAGGTGAACTCCTTTTTACTTCCTTTTTACAGGCTTTATCTAGTCCCCTAATGAATCCTCGTCTTTTGAAATTCATCTATTCCTTCCAATTTGAGGATTATCTCATGATATTCCTCCAAATATGTCAGCAAGGGTCTTCCCTTTTGTTTGACATAATCCCAATCTTCCCAATTTCTTTCCATTTCATTTTCAAGAAGGAATTCTTTCAAAAAGACGAATTCAAATTGAGCCCAAGTTTCAGGTATTTTATTTGCCTCCTTTAAAGTTCGCCACCATTTATACGCTTTGGGCCCCAAAGTTAAACTAGCCTCCAATGCTTGGAGATGTGGTGGAGTATTTTTAAGTTTATGTAAATCTTCCCATTTTTGGAGAAAATTAAAGATTGTATCTTTATTTCTATCTTTTTCCTCCCCGTGAAACTGATGGGATATCCGAGGTTTCTACCTTATTTTTATCCCTTTCTAACAATAAAGTTAATTGAGATTTTATTTCAGTGAGTGTTTGGGTTAAAAATTCCATTTGAACCCCCTGAGCCTGCACACGAGCAGTAAGATCATCAAATTGTTCTTGTGTAGCAAAGAATTCTTCCCACTATTCTTCTTGCATCTCCGATTCATGGGGATCTACCATAAGGTGGTCCCCAGAACTAGAACCTTCCATTACTCCCTCTTTCCCTTTTTCTGCCATTAATACACTAGAATTGGAAAGCAAAGATAAGAAATTTGCATACAAAGTAAAGTACTTCCCTGGTTATAATGACAAGGCAGTTGTTGCTGGATTTATTAGTAAGCCCGAAGAGTGAGGAACAATCTTTATCTTCCGAACTAAGCCGGTCACGCAAGAAATGGAGCTTTTGTGCAGAAACGACCAGTATTTAGTCCCCTTCTTAATGATCACGCAGACCATCAATGCACCTTTCCTGAACTTGTTCTGTGTTCTGTTCAGCCTGTACTTGTTATACAAGTGCAGTCGGAGCTAGCGAGAGAAATACCAGACAATAAAAGATAGCGTGCAGTCGGCTGGTCACAGGGTAGCATCAGTTTTTTTTTTTTTTTTGTCTCACGGAATTCACGTGATCCAGGATACGGCATTAGACATAAAGGACAGCCTCTTTTTGCCAAATGATAAGTGATGTGGCGAAGATAATCCTCACGTCAAATTTCGTATGACGTGTCACCAGGGCGCCGGAAACGAACAGCTTCACGGGTCAACGGAGCGAGACCCGTCGGCTCTTGAAGACAGAATGATTCGACGACTTCTCAAGAAGAATCCAACGCCTGCGCCCGCTCTGATACCAATGTCATGGGACTCAGAAGATCAGGAAGAAGACTCCACGAAATCAGTCCGAAAACTTAATGGGCACGAGATGCATTTCACCTCCCAGCCTTGCCTAGTTCATTGCTGGCCAAACTCATCGTGATCCGATTGCCAGCCGTCAAACCTTGGTGAGTCCTACTATTCTTGGACTCTCTTTAATTCTAGGCTCCCCTAAACCCCGTTCGGGAGCCCAAGACCCCGGACGGTCATGCCTCATGCATGTTTCCCTTAATTTACCTCATAAATATAACACTCCTAGTCAACATCCTGAGAATCCACAGAATCAGAGGCAACCTGAGCATAAGAACGTTCCTGATGATCCATTGTCTCTTCGGAAATATGCTTGGTGTGTTTGCCCGTTGGCTAGACGTCAGGACCAGGAGGCATCTCCTGTTCAAGGAACCATATCCTCTCGTTCCTCTGTATCAGAATCCGGACCAAGGGCTGCCACTGTTTGGTCGATAAAAGCCATATCCATACCAGCCATGTTGTATCACCACTTGTGCTGGTCAGATGCAGAGCCACAAGCTCACGGGCGGTAGAAACGAACGCAGGCCTCTCTCTCTCTCTCTCTCTCTCTCTCTCTCTCTCTCTCTGTGCAGATTCTGCACAACTGCAAATCCAGGTTACAACAGGGCTGCAGCAACACGACTGCCTGCAAAGTCACATAGAGTGCACAGAGTACAGTAGTAAATGGGCAGGATCAGAATTTGGTTCGTCGAGCTGAAATGATGGTTCCTTTCGTTGACGATCAAGATTAGGGTTTCCTGCAACGTGGCGCCTATGCAGATCAAGAGCAGCTCGATCAGGTGAACCACAGACCAGCAGGGCGTTCGAAATCAATGGGCATCTGCAACGGGGCGTAGCAGAAGATTGTCTGAAGGGCGTTCGAAATCAATGGGCATCTGCAACGGGGCGTAGCAGAAGATTGTCTGAAGGCGAGGTCCAGGCGAATGTCAGGCGACTAACGGCTTGTCCCTTCAGTAGGCTCAGCAAGCGAGATGTCGAGGGAAGGCTTGACGTAAATGTCAGGGCAGAACGAGCTCCACGCAGGTCTGGGGGGAGATCTCCCACAGCGCGCAGGGTAGGAGGCACGTCGCCAGGTCACGGGGGAGCTAGATCCGCCATCGCGTCGTTTCGGCTTCTCTCTCTCTCTTTTTTTTCGTAAATCTCTCTCTCTCTCTTTTTTTTCGTAAATCTCTCTCTCTCTTTTTTTTTTCGTAAAAGGTAATTGTATTAATTACGAAAAAAAGTACAAGATGACTTCATTACAAGATACATGACGACAATCTAGGCCATCATGTGAAAAGGGTCTAAGTGCTACAAGTTACAATGTTATGGCAAGGATGCAGATGAAATTGCCATAAGCCAGGGACGTAAGTCCTCCCTAGAGAGCAAATCAGAATGCCAGAGAAGATCCAACTGCCAATACAAGAGGCCCTTAAGCCTCGCAATATGCCGCTGAACATTATAGGCGGAGTCAAAAAGAAAAGCATTCCTAATGGTCCAGTTATGCCAACAGCCCCAATATCGAAGAAAATGATACATGAGTTTCATATGTGGCTGTGCAGGAGTGGGGTATTTGGGCTGCCCGAAAACCCAATCAAAGGGGCGCAGGGTGAATCCAACCACTCCTTGCCAAACAGCCGACAAAAAGAACCAGACTTTCTTTGCGACGGGGCAAGAAATAAATCTGTGGCGGGCTGATTCCACAGCAGTGGTGCAAAAGAAACAGTTGCCATTGGAGATTCGTCGCTTGGAAAGAGCCGACGCAAGCGGAAGACCACCAATCATCACTCTCCAAAGAAAGACTTTACATTTGAAGGGTGTCTTGTTCAACCAGCCCTCCATCACAGTTGCCCTCCACCATGACCAGGATTTACGTAATCCCCATAAAGCATTCGCTTTGGTAACTAGCCATTGTTGATCTTTAATCAGAATATGATAAACTTGATTAGCAGAAGCTTTGCTTAAAGTCAGCCGGCCTTGTAGGTCCCAATCCTGCCAGGGATGATCTGAAGCAAGGGCAGGAAAGGGTTGTCTGCTCTGGAGCATCCGCAAAAGTTGTTCCCATAAAGGCCTATATCCCCGAGGGATCCTGAAAAGCCTCCTAGCTGTACGAAAAGATATAAGCACATTGCGACTAGCAAGGGTGGCATCCGCGACCGAAGACAAACCCAAACGAGCCATCCGGTTGAATTGTGGTCTAAGCTCATGTTTGCCTTCCCATGCAAGTAAATGCGAGACTGCCAACAATTCCAATTGAAAAGAATTAGTAGCTAAGCGATCCTCCGCTGGATGCCACTGAGCCTTTTGGAGGACCCGTTTCCAGGAACATACCAAATGAGTAAGCAGCGACGAAGAAGAACTGGAGAACCACGAATCAGCATTAAGAACATGCCACCAAGAACTCCGGATTTGGGTATTGCCATGTAGAAGCCCATGACTCTCAAGGAAATAACGGGCTATATCGACCCATGGATGATGATCCGAGCACATGGCGCGGAAAAGAGACCAACGGAGTGCCTGCATGTGAGTTTGGGCATCTAAAATAGCTCCGCCACCCATGCATTTGGGGGTGCAGGCATGCGACCAAGAAATCCAGGAAATACCTGCATGCAATGAGTCCTTCTTCCATAGCATGAAGCGAATAGACTGAGTAAGAGCATTGAGAGTCGTAGTAGTCCAGGGCAACAATGGCAAAAAATATGTGAGCATTGGCAACATAATTGTCTGGGCCACTTTGAGGCGAATATGGAAGGGCCAAGCTTGAGATTTCCAATACATAAACTTAGCCACCATTTTCTGAGAAATCCACTGCAGAAGCTGCTTTGGTGGAACGTCTACACCCAAAGGGTACCCAAGGTGCCTGACAATGGAGCCACGAGGAACAACCAGACCCTGCCAGTCCAAGGACTGCAAGTCCGACTCCGTGCAACTGAGAATGGCTGATTTGAGCGCATTGATGCGAAGGCCGGAGGCTTGACCAAAGATGCCCCAAACATCCAATGCTCGTCTGAGGTTGTCCTTGTCCGCACGCAAAATCATAAAAGTATCATCCGCCAGGGATTGGCTAATGAAGTGCTGTCCTGTAGGAAGCGACAGACCGGCCAACTGAGAAGAGGCTGCCATATGGGATAACATGGAAAGAACTGGATGTGTCGCGAGGGCAAAGAATAGCGGGCTCAAAGGCCATCCTTGTCTGACAGAGCGGGCAAGTACAAATGGCTTAGTAACACCTCCGTTCAGCATGACTCGCGAAGACGCTGCAGCGCTAATGGTGTAGATTAGACGAGACATCCGGGGACCAAAGCCCATAGCAGACATAAGTTCAGCAACGAAAGACCAATCCAGATAGTCAAAAGCCTTTTCCAGGTCCAGTTGAATCAGTACTACCTCCTGGTTAGAATGCCTTGCATAATCAATAGCCAGTTGAGCATTCAATACATTGTGCAGAATATTTCGGCCCTTAATTAAACCATACTGTAGAGGGTGCACAATGGCCGGGAGATGCTTATGAAGCCGATTCGCCATTATTTTGGAAAAGATTTTGTACATTGAACCCCTCAAAGAAATGGGGCGCCACTGTGTCAACTTAGCAATGGTTTCGCCAGTTGGGTAGCAAAAGCTTCAAAGAACTCATTGGTGAGACCATCCCAACCCGGACTTTTATCCTTGGGCAAATGTAACAAGACGTCCATAACCTCTGCCTCACAAATATCGGACTCCATAGTAGCTTGCATGTCCTGCGGTAGCTGATTGCGGACCAGGTCATAAAAACCCGAACGGGCCTGAGTGATTTGGTCTGAAGGTGGAGAAGTGGAGCCGAGAAGGTCACGGAAATAATTCCTGCACATATGCACAATAGTCTGCGGATCCAGGATAAGGTGGCCTTCTGCATCCTCGAGTCTGGTCATATTCTCCCTAGCAGGAGAGGCATGGAGAGCTCGAAAGAACTTATGGGTTTGACATGCACTATCTTGCAAAGTCTCTGTCAGATGTTGCAGTTTGGCCTGCTGATATGATTTCAATTGGAATTCTTTAATAAGATCCACCACTCGCATGGCCAGTGCGAGCAGAAATGCATCATCCGGAGTGTCCACCAGCAGAGAACGAACCAACGCCAGCATGTCCTCGGCTGCCTTGCGACGCTGCCGACAAAGAGAGGCATGATAGATCCCATACTGCCGAGCAACCCGCTGCACATTAGAGAGCAATCTTTCAAATGACGCAGTGCCTTGAGAAGAGAAGTCGAAGAGGAATCTGTCAATCAATTGCTGCATATAGCCCTGAAAGATTGCATGCTTCAGGTAAGACGAATTCAAACGCAAAGGGAGTCTCTCCAGAAATTGCTTGAAAGGGGCAATGGGTTGTGCAAGCAGCTCAAGCTGCAGAGGGAAATGGTCCGACAAGGCATATTGCTGCAACACTTTTATTTCGAGCAGCTCAGGAAGAAAATCATCATTCTACATGATATATATACGGTCCAATCGCGACCATGTTGTTGCATACTGGGCAGAATGGAAAGTAAACCCTGTAGAAGATGGGTGTAGCCAGGACCAGAGGTCTTGGTTAAGAACGGCAAGAGCCAACGCATGCCACATACGACTTTCCGGCGTATCCATCACCGAATGCTCCGATGTGGACTGGGAGGAATCAACACACATATTGAAATCCCCCATGAAGAAGCCCCGTCTGCCAAGTGACAAGGAGGTCTGCAAAGTCTGCCAAAGCGCCCGACGAGATAAGGAATCATTCGGAGCATAGAGGCCAAGTAGCCATAAGATTTCCCCTTCAAATAAAATTTCAATCACCAAAAAACGGCCATGAACATCATTTTTAATAAGAACGGGCTGATATTTGTCATGGACAATCATGAGCACACCCGAATAATGCATGGCCTGTGTCCCTGCATAAAACAATCTAAAGCCATGGCAATCTACCACTTTTCCGGCTTCACCGTGACTCTTGTGCTCAACAGCGCACAGGACATCCCACTGATTTTCATGCAATACAGTCCACATAGCATGTTGCTTGTGTCGAGAACAAATTCCTCGCACATTCCACGTGGCTATTTTCATGTGTATTCAAAACAAAATCAGGTACGAGGCACAGCTTGCCTCGATTTGACTTTGTTAGCGAGAATGTCCAAGACTCCCTCGTCCAAGAAATCCACCAACACTGCAAAAGAGTTTTGCGGACCAAATTTGGAAGTAGACGGCATATCTGCTGGCTTGGGGATGGAACAGGGATAACGACGGTCCCACGGGGTAATGACATTACCTCTGGTATCAAATGCCAGCTTAGCAGGGGGACCCTTTGGACGATCCGAATATTTTTTCCGGGCGGGCTGATGAAGGGGGGCAGAGGAAACCATAGCAGGAGCAGAGCGCTCGGAAGACTGCATTTCCTTCCTGCGCATATAGGTACGCATGGAATCTTGTGAGGTAGCAGGCACATTGTTCTCCATGCCAACAACAACCCTGTTGCCTTTTTTTGCACGTACTTCAACCCAATTAGTGGCGCTGGAATCCAGACCCGAAACCTGTTGTTTACCTTTGGCCAGAGCTTGGGGCTGATGGGTAGCATCCAGCGACGGGGCATCACACACCATATCTTCCATGGGCGGCGCAGCATGGCCATCATTGGAAGTGTGTTGCTGTTCCGGGCATTCGGCCATAAAATGCCCCAACTGTCCACAGGAAAAGCAATGCCCTGCAAAATTGCCCCATTTTAAACGAAAGTGTAACGGGTGCATGCTAGAGCAATTGAGGCGTAACCAGGCAGGCCTTTTTCTTGCAGTGTCCCATAGCATACACAAGCGGTTGCGATTCACAGCCCTGAGACTGGGAGGGACCAAAACAGTGCCCACAGCGGCCATAGCATCCTTCAATAGTGGCCAATAAACAGCCGGACAGTTTTCCACCTCGACCCAGACAGGGCATTCACGTTGCAGCAGACGCTGAAAATCTGCCATTGGACGCCATGGAACCACATGAACCAACCGGCGTTCAAAAAACAAAGGCAGTTTAGACAGGAGAGCAGCACGGTGCGTCTCCGATTTCAACAGGACCTCAAAAAAGCCCCGAGAGCCAACAAAAATCTCTTCAACACATTCCCCTTGTAGCAGATGTTGCAACCACTGGCGAATACGGGAAAGCAACGGGATTCGACCGGTGAAGAAAAGTATCACAGCGCGATCATAAAATACCGAAAAGGAGCGTAGGACAGTTTTTGGGTCCACGGTGGCATCCAGTACGTCGTCAGGTGCAGAGTCAGAAAAGACTTCCTGATTATGTTAAACATAATCGCCAAGCAAAGTGTTTGCAAATTCCAGCAAATGCTCCCAATCCACTTCCTAAGAGTCCACCGAATCCGAAGCAACCTGAGCATAGGACCGATCCTGAGAAACGCCTATCTCTTCCGAAGCATGCTTGGTACGTTTACCCGCAGGCTGGTTGTCGGGACCAGGGGGCATCTCTTCGTTGCACGGAACCATATTCTCAGGTTCCTCCACATCAAAATCCAGGCCCAGTGCTGCCACTGTTTGATCTATGAAATCCAGATCCAAACCAGCCATCGTATATGATGATTTGATCTCGAAGGAGGACTGGCCCTCTCTCTTGCCGGCTCTCTCGCTCTCCCTCTTTTCTGTACAGAGGCGCTGTCCAGGGGTGTACTCTGCAAGGAGAGCTAATGAAAACTGAGGTTTACCTGTCACCGTGCAGGGGCAGAAGGGCGAAACAAAGGCCTGGCGGTCTCCACAGCAGGATGGGACAGGCTGGGGTGCCGAGCAGGGATCCGTCAGCAGCGTCCGGGGACAGGGCGTCAGGGGTATGCGACGGTGGATAGGGCGTCTGGGCGTGGACAGGGCGCCAGGAGCAGAACACGCTGGCGGCTCCAGGAGCAGGGCGTCTGCTCCCGACGGCTCCAGGAGCAGGACGTTAGAAAGATGGCGCCAGGGATTCCACTGGCAGCGCAAGGAGCAGGCGCGACTGGCAGAAGCAGGCGGAGATGCAGCCCTCGACTATGGTGACAACACGCGAATGACCGACGAACAGAAGCGACGACGAGGCTGACGCAAACGGGGGGTGCCGACAGGTAGGGCTTCAGGCGGTGACGACGCAGATGGAGGCAACAGCAGGGCGCGCTAGACCAGGCGATGGCAGGGCGGCACGGAGTAGGAGCACCATCGCCCTCTCTCTCTCTCTCTCTCTCTCTCTCTCTCTCTCTCTCTCTCTCTCTCTCTCTCTCTCTCTCTCTCTCTCTCTCTCTCTCTCTCTCTCTCTCTCTCTCTCTCTCTCTCTCTCTCTCTCTCTCTCTCTCTCTCTCTCTCTCTCTCTCTCTCTCTCTCTCTCTCTCTCTCTCTCTCTCTCTCTCTCTCTCTCTCTCTCTCTCATAATAGGTAATTGTATTAATTACGGAAAAAATACAAGTATAAGATTGCAAGATTACAAGATGTAGGATGGCTCTAGTCCATCTCGCTTAAAAGATACAAAGTCACAGCAAAGAAACAGAGGAGATTGCCATATGCCAAGGGACTAAATCATCTCTGACCAAGATATCAGCATGTCGTAGGTCAAGCTGCCCCACTAGAGAAGACCCTTAAGTTTCACAACATAATGCTAAATGCCTGAGGCGGCATTAAAAATGAACACACTGTGAGTGACCCAAATATGCCAGCAACCCCAAAATCTAAAAGAATGAAACAAAATCTTCATATGAGGCTAAGGCAAACCATTGTATTTAGCTTTTCCAAAAACCCACTCAATGTGTGTGTATGTGTGTGTGTGTGTGTGTGTGCGCGCGTGTGTGTGTGTGTAATGAGTTGTTATATTGTATTATATCACAGACAATACAAAAGAATACAAAAGCCGAGGCAAGGTCACTGAGGAGACCGCCCGATGCCAAGGAACTAAATCATCTCCTACCAAGATATCAGCATGTTGTATAATGTCAAGTTGCACTAAAGAATTCCATTAAGCTTTGGAACATGACGTTGAATACCCGAGGCAGCATTAAAAAAATGAATGCATGGCAAGTGACCCAAATATGCCAGCAATCCCAAAATCTGAAAAAGTGAAACAAAATCTTCATATTAGGTTGTGGCAGACCGTGATATTTAGCTTTACCAAATACCCAATCAAGAGGATGTTGTAAAGAAGAGAGGCTGAGAGGAGAGAGAATGAGAAAAAGAGAGAAGGAGAGGAAAAAAAAGAGAGAGAAATACAAGAAAGGGAAGAAAGAGAGGAAGCTATGGAAACTAAAGGAGAAGGTGAAGAGTCAGTTCTTGATTATACTTGGATGCCCTAAACTAGGTCTCTTACACCTTTTATACCCCAATCAGTGTGACTGGGTATATAACCCCCTAGCTCTCGTACGTCTCGATCCTTACACTCCATCCCAACCCCAAAAGTTTTTGTGAGAGTACATAATAGAAGAGAAATACGAACACAAACAAAAATAAAAAAAGAGAGAGAGAGGAAGCAAAAGATGAGGAAAGAATATTGCATTGACTGAAGAAGAATGCTAATACAATGATGATGGATTGATTTGTCATTGCATGCAGCCCACAATGCCATAATTTTGCTTGCATAACTGTAATAGTTAGGCACATTCTCGAGTCTTCTATAGTTTTTAGAATCTTCTTTAGTTTTTATGCGTATGGTACACTCTTTCAACAAAGAGGTTTAGAAGGAAGTGGAGAGGATGTCCAATATCTTTTTTGCACTCAAGGGGAGAGGTTTTTAGTAATAGAGTTGGAGTGTGCATCTGCCATAAGGAAGGAAGATGACCTGATGAACATGAAGTGTGGAAAGGGGCAGGCTATAAATAGCCAATAATCCCCAAATCTAGCCGACCTGCCCCAGAAGGATGCCAAAAAGCTGGCCAATGTAAAAATGCCAAAATATAACGGGTGGCACAAAAAAACCCCAAAAGGCACAGACAATGTCTGACAAGCAAGGACAACCCAAGAAATGTAGAAACTGCACAAGAAAGGCACAATGGAACCCGACAACCAAAAGAAATGCACCCAGATAGCCACTCTAGAGTTAGTAGCCTCCCCCATCAAAACACATGACACGCCTATCAAAGCTCCAAAAGTCCTTATCTGACCTAGATTGAGCCTCAAAGACAAGAGATGACAAGGCATGACAAACATGACTGCTAACAATTTTTGCCTTAAAATACAAAAGACCACTACAAGAACTTGCCACAGTGGCTAGTGAGTGGAGCTACATAGTACTACTCTAATCAACATTACAAAGAGAAATTTTTGATGGATGAGAGACTCATATCCAAGAAGAATTGGGGCATAAGGCTATGTATAGCTGACATGCATGCCGTAGGCATGGGCACAAGGGAACAGTACCACCAATTCATTTTAACTGAGGACATGAAGACTATGATCAGCATGCCGTCCACCACAAGCCTACTAAGGTAAATCTACCATAACTTTTGATAGGCTACTCCGAATAGAGTGTGCCACGTGTCAAAACCTAGCTTATGACAACTTTCATCCCATGTATAAATCTCTTAACTGTAATTAATGCAAGTACAAAACTATTCTAACACAATGTGCAGTCTGCATGAGGTATGGGCTCAAAACACGACATATCCATCTAGTCTTCAGCCCGTTGGGCCTCTCGTAAGTGGAAAAACTCTTCCACGATAGTGGTTGGGCACCAAGAGGCTTCTTCCAAGGATAGGCCTTGCCATTTGAAGAGGTATTCATTGATAGATCAAGATCTCAAGTGTTTATCTCATTGCCCAATGATTGCCTCAAGGATAGGCCTTCTTCATCTATGAAAGGTAGCTCTTCCACATAGTCCACTAAGGTGCCGATGAAGGGCTTCAGCTAGCTAACATGAAACACATTGTGAATCTTGGTGGTAAAGAGGAGCTCTAATCGATAAGCAAAGTCACCAATTCTCTTCAGGATCTAATAGGGGCTATAGAAACGATGGGCTAGCTTGTTACTACTACCATCCTTGAGAGTAGAGTAGTGGGACTTAGGCACTTTCAATAGGACCAACTCTCTCTCTTGGAATTCAAGATGCATTCTTCTCTCATTAACATAAAGCTTCATATGATTTTGTACCTTCTGAAGATTCACTTTGCATTGCTAAAGTAGGGCATGCATGCACTGTAGCTCCTCTTTGCTCTAGGGTTGATCTTGTCATTGAAAAGGAGAGTAGGGAGAGAAACCTTATACCTGTATAATGCCTCAAAAGAAAAAACCCCAATGCTAGAGTGGGTAGAGTTGTTGTACTCGCCAAGTGAAGCCACATATCCCAACCATGTTGTACATCATGGCAAAAGTGCCTTAGATAGGTCTCAAGCCATTTATTGACCATCTCAGTCTAACCATCAATCTATGGGTGGTATGCGATAGATGAAGCAAGCTTGGTATCCAAAGATGTTAAAACCGCCTACCAAAAGTTGCTCATAAACTTAGCATCCTTGTCATGCACTATGACCTGCGGTAATCCATGCTATTTAAACACATGCTCCATAAACTCAGTGGCCATCTGAGATACAATATACCAAGTTTTAGTGGGAATAAAGTGGGTAGCTTTAGTGAGTCTGTCAACTACCATATATACACTATTCCATCCTTTCTTGGTCACAACACTCCAATAGTAAAATCCATAGTGACACGTATGTGTTAATTTCCCTTCAAGAATAGATAGAGACTACAAGAGACCAGCTGGTCTAAGCATGTTGTTATTATTCTGTTGGCATGGAACATAGCTGGCTACAAAATCCTTGGCATCTCTCCATATGCCCTTCCAATGAAAGCTCTTGGCAACCCTATCATATGTTTTGAAAACATCCAAATGACTAGTATTGGAGCAAGAATACATATCTTCTATGATCTTCCATATGAAGGGAGAAGTGTGGGGGATAACAATCTTGCCATGGGACCATATGAGTCCATTTTTCAACCGATATTAGGAGTTTTCTTCCTCTAACCCATGTTGTAATTTCTAAAACATGTGGCTGAATTACTCATTTAGCAAATAGGCCTCTTGAAGCTCCTCAATCCAATCACTATGCAACTCTAAGATGGGTGATAACTTTGCATACCCAGATCCATGATACTGAATCAGCCACTATATTATCTTTGCCCCTAGTGAGAGATATCAAAATCATAGTTTCGCAAAGTGACCACCCATCTCTTCTGCTTTAGAAGCCAAAGTAGACTAAGTCTAGAAGTACTAGAGAACTCGATTGTCGCTCTTCACTCTAAACTGACTACCATAGAGATAATGGTGCCACTGCTTTATAGCATGAAGGATGGTCATAGCAAGACAATACCAACATCACTACCACTAGCATTACACTAAATGGTAAACTCTTTCGAGAAGTTAGAGCATACAAGGATGAGGACTGAAGTGAGCATTTCCTTCAATTGGTTAAAGTTGCGATCAACAATAGCATCCAAAAAAAATGACTCCTTTAACCAAGCTATCATTCAAGGGTACTACAATTGTGGCATAATGCTTGATGAAAAGAGTCCAAGGAAACCACATAATGAAGTGGTAATGGATGGTCTAGGCCAACCCTTTACACATTGCATCTTTTTGGGGTCAGCCTATATGCCATTTTCACTAACAATGTGTCCCAAGTACTCCACTAAAATCTACATGAAGATGCACTTACTTTCCTTAGCAGACAACCTATGCTCTCTCAAGAAATCAAACACCCTTCTGATATGTGCCAAGTGCTCCTATCATGATCTGCTGTAAATAATAATGTCATCAAAGAACACAAGCACAAACTTGAAAAGGAAGGGATATAAGATTTTATAGCCTTGATCAATTAGCACGAGTCCCATGGATTTTGGTTATGCAACACTAGGCAGGCGGAATGGCAACTGCACGAGGATTTCAGGTTCCCGAGGTACTACAATGAGATATCTTTGGATACTATATGTGGATTGATATTACCGCAAAGTAACAGTTTGCACCTCTTCTTTTGAGCAGCAAACAAAAGCTCCTTATTGGAGCTCAATAAAGCTTTCATTAGTGAGAAGAGTGGTGGTCCCAACCCAGTTCTTCTTGTGACCATGTGGTATATCAAAAACTATTGGGCACTCCCAAGATCATGCATTCGCCAGTTGAAGTGTCTTTTTAGAAACTTTATCTATTCAAAAGGAGATAGGAGCTTGGCTAGAGCAAAGGCTGCTTAGGATGTCCTCATACAGCCTAGATCTAGAGGAGGTTTGGGATCATAGACTTAAATAGGCAAAGAAAAGCCTTATTGGTCAAGCTCATTGCCAAGGGTCTCCTATTTTATGAGAAGAGAATGTATTCTTGTATGTCCCTCTCATGCTTTTTGTATAGATGGTATCAACAGAAATATATGTATATTATTTTGGTTGCAAATGTTGACATAGTTTGGCATATTTTAGAACCTCGAATAGCTTTTTGAAATTTGCATAAATAGCTTCATCTCGTTAATTATTATTTTTCATATATGCCATGGTGCTTCAAAGTCTGCATAGCTCAAACCCTTGTGAAAACAAGAGTTTTTTGGTTTATTTCCTATACAGTTATTGCAAAGGTGTAGATTGAGATCCTTTCACGAAAGGCTAGGTTCATGCGTTTTGTGCAATGCCTATCATTTTGACTACCAAAAAAATCAGTTGTGGGACGTCTGCACATGAATTTGACTACTCATGTACGTCTCCTTACTCGGACAAGGGATGCACCAAAGCTCTATGGTCAGGAGCGCCAGTTTCCAAGCACTACCTTATTTTCCCTGGCAACACGCATGTTTGCTAGGTCTATTTTTCTCAATCGGAACTTACAAAATGAGAATGACGCTTGGACCTTAGAATGTGATTCCTAACTCAGACAAGGGATAAACCAAAAGGTCTATGTTCAGGAGTACAGGTTTTCAAGCACTACCTTATTTCCATGGCAGGAACCATGTCTGTTGGGCCTGCTTTTCGCAATGAGAACTTGCACTACGAATTGTATTTAAAAGAGGTTTCTTTTTCCAAAGAAGATTAAAAAATTCTATTATTAAGCCCCCTTGGAACAAAATATCCCGAGGCAAAATAGAAAGTACAAAGCAGCCCTATAAGGGACTTCCATATCAAATAATATGTAACAAGGGGAAGTCTATTACAAGGCTTGAATGAAGAGAAAACATTACCTTATCAATCGGGCTCTTTTTGTCAATGGAATTTACAAGTGAGAATCACCAACAGGTCTATGTACAAACACTGCATTCCTTATAGCTTTGCTTCACATGAGGCAGCAGGGTTGCTTCATTAGCATGCCTGTATTATGCTATGTCTATCTTCTTTCTCCATGGGAACTTCCGAGTAAGACTGGGTAAGACTGATGCTTGCAAGAGGCAAAGATGACTTACTGGCAGATGAGAAGGTGCCCCGCCAACGGCTGCCATCGCTCTTCTGCTCCGCCTCGATGCTGAGCATCTCTGGAGACGGCGAGGGGTAAACAGTAATGATGTATCGAAGGTTCTGGAAGGTCAGTTCTCCTTGTCGACGATGGTGGTGGTGTTCCTCGTCACTGTGATTCCCGTTAATGGTAAGCTCGGCCATCTCTCTCTCTCTCTCTCTCTCTCTCGCGCGCGCGCGCGCGCTCGTCCAAGAAGCCGCCACCTTTTCTTGCCCCTCGAGAGCAAATTGAACTGAGCCAAGGTGATATAATCAAAAAAGGCTCCGTGAAGGTAACATTAATTGGTTGAATATCAGAAATTAATTTCAGATATAATCGTAGGAGGGGAAATTCACACAAAATGCACCAAAGCTCTAAAATGGCTAGGCCTAGCATCAAACTTCAACCTACCTCGTATAGCAAGTACCCGACAAACACCTTGGCCCACTATTCTAAAAAGTGGTGTCTTAACTCATCACAAAGCCCTCTAGTTTCGATAATTTCCCTTTTAGACCTAAACCTAAAAAATTTTAGCTTATTAAAAATTACATAATATAAATTTTTTAAAATGTATATCCAATTGCTTGATCTTTTGGTTTAAGAAAACTTCAATGAGATTTGTGTATGTTTCTCAATAATAATTTTCTCAAACATTACCTTGGCTCATTTTGAGAATTATGGGCATTCTAACTAACACATAATTGGCATGATGACCATTTTGAGCATAACGGTAGTTCTAAGCAACACAAAATAACTAACTAGTGTTCCATGCGCAGAATGCTAGACCGCTTTGTACCCGCGAAGTAGCAAGCAAGATTGCCGTGTTACAACTTCGCTCAAAAAAACACATGATTGCTTTGCGTGATATTTTGAAACAACAATGCTATAACAAAATGTATCATAATTGAAACACACACACGCACACGCATAAGTCCAAGCATTACAAACAGACTTTCTCCAAGAGACCAAGTTAAAAGGAAGCTACCTCCTTTTTTTAGAAATCATTTTTATTTACAAGTAGGACATTTATAGGTGAAGTAGAGCTTAATACCAGTAACTTTCGGCTCTTTTTAGTGTTGACACCACGAAGGGAAGGTATAAGACAATCTACTTTTTTTCTGTACATGCCCAATTGTTTCCGAGTGTTATAAAAATGACCCGATGCTAATAAAAAAAGACAATGTCTCTAAGAAACCTAACAAAAATAAAGCTTCCTTTGCTTTGACTAATCATTATTAAAATCTTCATTCATGAGCAAAGCATGTGAAGGTGAAGTAAGGGTTGATGCCACAATTTCTGCTAATGGCATGGGGACACGATAGTCTTACATCTCATTTTGGCACCTACAATTGAAGAAAATCACAATATAAGTACATTCAAAAAGAACAAATACCATTTTATTCAAAAAATAATACTTAGCCAAATATTTGTGAACCGTTCAATAGGTACCGATAGACATTGATATAGTGTCATAAAACAACCCAAATCTTTGTATCCATACTTAAACCAATGCCTCGATATCTTATTGGTATGACAGCATTGAAACTTCTTCTTGTGGTCAACATTGTATATATACATCTGAAAGCATTGAATATATCCACAACGTACAACTTTAATAAAAATTGGGAGCTGAATATCTATATTCACATCATCGTGTAAATATTCAATAACTCTTGCAAGCATTCTTCTTATGATATCATTGATTATTGATGCACACAATGTGCACTATAGCTCCTTTTGATAATCAAAAGCTAGGTAATAGCTCCACTTTGGGATAAGTATAAACAAAAGTCAAATAAACATGAAAAATAATCCACTTTCAAAAGAGTATATACCAACCAAACATGGCATGAAGAGCAATTCACACATATGTCAGAACAATGGCCCTACATGATCCTCAATAGCTATATCTCCACAAAAAAGCAGTGCACATCACTACACTTTTTGAAGTACATCCTTGTATACAATGTTTGTGGCCATATCCCTATCCTTTTTATCCAGCAAGACTGTCATACCATGTAAGGATTTCACCCTTGAAAATGCAACATACAATTGACTGTGTCCCTTTAAATAAAGTCCAACACTGGATAAACTTTGTCCTTATGACTTGTTGATTGTCATGGCAAATGCAAATTGAATGGAAAACTGTCTCCATTTCATAGCAAATGGAAATTGTGAAACACTTGGAATAAAAGTAATCTTAGGAATTAAAACTTACTCGCCTACATTTTCCCCTATTATTATCTCAGCATCTATCACTATTCGATTGAAATCCTTACATATCAATCGTGTACCATTACATAGACCTTTTCCTAGGTTTAGGTTTCTCTAAGGAGAATAATAGATACATTTATCTTTAGCAACAATAACTAGGGAGGAAATGCACCTCTAAGCTCTAATGTATTTAAATACTCTATAAAGTACCAAAATGAGTTATCATTTGTCTTTGCAATTGAATCTGCATTATAATACCATCCAACCTCACCTGGCATCAACTACAATGCATGATCATTCTGAGCAGCCACTTGTGTATTCCGTGATACAAGTATAGCTCGCTCACAAGGAACCTTTGGAAGCAATTTGATAAGCCCATCTTTCCACGAGGAAGGCATGAACCCTATTTCCCAAACCTGCTGAAACATAGCCGTCAATGGCTTCACCAATTGGGTAGCGGAACTCTCAAAGAATTCATTGGTGAGGCCATCCCAACCGGGACTCTTCTCCTTAGGCAGGTGCAACAAAACATCCATAACCTCCTCCTCACAAATATCTATCTCCAAAGTAGTTTGCATCTCATGTGGAACCTGATGGCGGACCATATCATAGAAGACTGAACGTGCATGCGCAACCTAATCAGAAGGTGCCTGAGAAGAACCCACACTGTACACATCACTATAGATACTATTAATTAAGGTTTTGACAGAGCACCCTTTTAACACCATTCCATATCGAGCACATAACTTATCACATTTTTCAACAATGTCTATTCCATCCCCTATTCCTTGAATCCAACCAATAAACCCATTGTCCACTACATTACCAACTTTGTCAACATTTGTATATTCACCCTCACATACTATCAGAAATAAGAGTAATGCAATCAACACTCGTATATTCCCAAATAGCCTTAACACCCTCACATACTATCACAAATAAGAGTAACACAGTGCAACATTAACAATATCCTCACATGCACCTTTTACCACAACTGGCAACACATGTTTGAAATCCCCTCTAAATAAAACAACGTTTCCACCAAATGGCTTATCACAACTCATAACATCTCTTAAAATTATATCAACCACTTCAAAGGCATATTCAATGGATCATAGGAGCCTTAGCATACAAAATAAGGCTTGATTGCCTCAATAATTGAGTAAGGTCACTTTAAATATGAATGCTATAGATAGATCAATCATTTAATTTCACTGGGATTTTAAACCGTGAGTGAGTTGTAGGACCACTTGGTAAAAGCAAGACAACAATGCCACACAATGCTATTGCTAATGGTATATGACCACCACTACACAACTTTGCAAGCGAATACTTACACAAAAAAGTCTTCCTAGACCCACGAGACCATCCAAATAAAGACATTCCTAGAACTTGTATCCATAGTATCCATAACTACACAAAATGCAATTCTCTATCTCTCATTCAAAATTGCCTTCATAGATTTAGAAACCCTACGTTGTTCTAATGTATTGTATGCATATTCATCTTGCAAAAGGGGATTAGCATGCAAAGAGGTTCTAGCAATATATTAAAATTAGAGAATCTTCATCCTATATGGTGTAAAAGGTCTGATGTAACAAAGCTATGTTAGATGCCTCTTGCTATAGAACTCCAAGAGAGACATACATGTGTTGTAGTTGCAATATGTACATGATATCCTTTCCCATTTGTATCCAAAACCTTTTCCACAAGTGGCTAGGTTGATCACAATCTCACAAAAGGCTACGATTGCAACAAAAAAAATACAAAGTTGAGCACCAATTTGCGAGGCATCTTCTTCCAAGCACATAACATACTCATCATCACTCTTCAACATGCGTCTTGCAATGCAAGCATCCTTAAAAATATCATAGATCACATAGTTAACAATATGTAAATCATCTCAAAAGAAGTACATCCCCAACACTCTATTAAAAGTAATCGCAAGTAGTAAAGCTTGCTACATAGGCACCACAAAGCATATTCGACTGCATGTATTTCCACGCTTCCTCTTTGCCCATATCTTTTGCCATGCTTTCCATATTCAGTCATTGGAAAGTCTTGATATCAAAGAGTTCTAGCCTTTGGATGAATCTGATTGCACACAAACCATTTAGTAAGAGTAGTTTTGTGGAGGTCTTCATTCCGCATAGTATCTAGCATATTATCTATATCTCAAAACACCACATAATTATCACTAGGCAAGTGTACTTGCAATCGTTGTATATCTGGCTTTTCATGGTGCAATGAGTAATCATAGATTTGTAAACATGCCTCTAAAACTGAAATATGTCATGCATCCAAATAACTCTAGATCTCGTTCACTTCATGAACATTACCACCATTCTATATCAAATCAAACCAATAGAAAATTGATGTTTGCATGATCATGCCCCTTGTACACATACTTGTACAAATACTTAGCAACAATCGCTCCTATCAAACACATTTCTATATGTGTGCATTGTATTTCTTACTCAAGAGAAGATTATACGGAACAACCCATTGATTATTAGTAACATTGCCATTTATGATCACTATGTTTCCATCATCTCGCCTTCGATATATGGGATAGCCACAACTATCAACCATTGTCATTCCCACTAATTTCTGAGGGTAATCTTTAGTTACAATTACCCTTTTCCATACAAGGACTCTTGGGTTCTCTGCACAGGCTATGGATGTTGTATTTTGAAATTGTCTCGAATAAAGCGAGAAACTTAACTCTATCAGGCAACTCAGCACAAACCATTCTATTGTAGTGACACACTTTATAATGTTAGAAAGAATACTCTAAAATCAGCAAAGTATAAGAATGTGGTAGCTCTCTCTTTTGGAGTTCAATTACACTAATATAGCCTATAACCTTTCCAAAGAGGTCTTTTTGCAACAATGTATGCATCAAATCAGCATGTTTCTTGTGAAACAATTGAGCAATCAAATATTGATGGTCATAGGTACTCTCTCCCAATAACAAAGTATTAGTTATCTCCAATCACTTTGGATTGCATGTCATTGTATAAAACGGTCTGATTTCCCCTTGCATTGCACCATAGCCATAACTATCTGATACAATTGATACATGTGCCTATGTCCATCTACAAATGATGACACTAAAACTATCCAACTACCAACATAGGCACCAACATGTGCCTATGTCCATCTACAAATGATGACACTAAAACTATCCAACTACCAACATAGGCACCAACAATCTTTATTGGCCCATTATCGTTTAACCCCATCATATCTACCAAGCCTTTGTAAGCCTTTGATCATAAGATTGAATGATTTTTTAAATACCAAGTTAACCTGCACTGCTCTATACTACAATAAGCATCAACAATAAATTGTTGCAATAGTTAACCACCGTGCAATGTGCACACCTCAATGTCTTTACACACCTGAAGTTGAAATGCATAAATTGCATTTGGGTAACACAATTTTTATTGGACATTTCATGTATGCCAATAGGAACATTAACATTACTGTAGGAAACCTTATATGCCAACTATCATCATCCATAAGGAAAGGGAGGACATATAGCATTGGCATATATACTCTATGCAAGTTTGAAATAGCAATACACTAACCATCTCGAGTGTAAATATAAATATATCAGTGATTAAGAGTATTCTCGTTACCTTGCCCCGGTATGATAGCTACAACCTCATTTGCTATAAGAGCCAAGTACTATTTGCTGGTTCTTTGAATACCAAAAATAGTCATTCTTAATTCATATATGGGATTATTTTGCAAATTGCATATCCACAGACCTAAAAGCTTGTACATATACATTGTGTTGATGCATCGTATATTGAAGCTCCCTAGTAAATTTGATAATAAATCATGCATAACCCCCAACTGATTAAATATTTCATGTTCAATATCATAAATGTAGAGTTTTGCAAACCTTGGCCTTTCTTGACACTGCATATCAAGAAGCAAAGGACCTATATAGTGATAAATAGAGCCATGCACTCTAAAGGTGTAAACATTCCTAATAATAAGCAACTCATCAATATTAGCTCCGAGTGATACAAATGTATGAGAACTATTATATGCTTGTATATTATTTTTAAATATCCTACTCTAAGGGTGCATACCATGCAATGATTGCGGTGGACATTGAAATGGTAGGAACATTACTTTTCCATTCCAACAATAGTGCTTTCTAAACAACCCTTGTACTCGAGTCTCGCCTCTCCACAATTTAGCTAAACACCTCTCATACATTTCAAAAGGACTCCCCATGGAATGCACATCTGGCTCTTGAAATAGCAATATCATTGTTCTTTGATGAATATCTGTTGTAGGTAAAGTATGCAAAATTGAGCATAATCTATCATTTCAAATATCAAAAGTTAAAATATTATACATGTGACTCAATAACCACATGATTTTTCACATTGTGGTGATTTCTATCATCACAACCATTGACGACTGATATTAAAATATTAGGCACAACAAAATCAACATGCATTATAATCAATATATGTACCAATATATTGTTCAACTAGCTCATTATCCCCATTTGCAATTTCAATACATAGAGGCACATTCTCATGAATCAATCCATTATGATTTTCATCATTTTAGCAATTAAACATTGAAACATTATTAAATATATGACTCATTAATCACACAATTTTCCACATTCTTGTGTTTTTAGCCATTGCAACCACTTGTTGATGGTAAATTATTAGTCAAATCCATACCAAACTGTCATTGAGTTGGTTCATTATTGCCACTTGCAATCTCAACATGAAAAGGCATATTCCGAATATAATGCATCCCCTGATGACCTCCCCTAATGGATGTATCATGACCTAAAACCCCTCTTTGGGAGTTAAATGTCAAAACACTATTAACATGTGACTCATTAATCATAAGATTTTCTACATCCATGTGATCTTGGACTTTTGGAATCTCTTGATGAAAAGGAATGTTTGAACATCCCTATGAATGAATCTAGCACTGTCTTTGTTCACACATTGTAGAGCTAAGCACATCCCTAGGAACATGTAACACATAGTCTCCACTACTTGTTCGATGCAAACACCCCATAATGATTGGATATCCACATAATCTGTTATCAACATATGTTATCAAAGGTATGGTTTATTTTTTAATATTTAGGTGTAGGTATATTAAATGTAAGCTAGATATTAAAATATTCAATATTAAAATACATAATACATTAATCATCATCACAATTGGATTTATTATGATTGGATTGTGGTGACAACATTGTACATGTTGTCACTATAAAGTAAACACTCTCATTCAAATAGTGCAACCTTCAATGCAAAGACTTTAATCCAAACAATACCAAAGTATGTGCAAGTATGTGAATGTATTTGTTTGATGATCCTAAAAAGCCTAACCACATTTCTTGAGTTATCCTTTTCTCAATATGTCTTTTCTTTCCCCTCCACTACTTATGCAAAAGCAACAAAATTCATTTTAGTAAAGGCCCAAAAAAGCAAGGCAACTCTAAATATGTTTGAGTTTTGAGTTTTTGGGTTAGGGTTTGAGTTTTGCCCTCTATGTCTGTGTCTGTGTCTTTGTGCTTCTGTCGTGGTCGTACACTCTGTGTGTCCTCAGTGCAAACCCTAGCACTCTTCTTAACATGCCATCGGTGCCCACTACAGGAGTGGAGGCATATGCACTTCTATTGGCCCGAGGCTTACTGCCTATGTACGGGATCATGGGGCGACTATGGCAAGGAGGGTTCTTTGGATCAAGTTGGATATTGGGGACTCGTACCTCGAAGTCCTCAATGTCTATGCCCCCACTGAGGTCAAAGCACGCAGCAGGTTTTGGGTGGAGATTGCAGTAGGACTCCCAGAGGGGACTCCTGGATTATTGAAGGAGACTTCAACAACCTGGAGGCCTTAGAGGACCAATAGGGTAGAGGCAGAAACTACTAGGGCATGGTTGGGGAGGAGTAGGAAGCATGGGAGGTCTTCCTACTAGCAGTAGGAGCTAGCCATGCTTGGAGAGACCCAACTTTCCACAGAAGGGAAAGGTCGTTGGACTTCTCGTGGGGATACAGGCGGCTAGGCGGAGTCTTGTTGGAGCGGTTGGACAGGTTCTATGTAGGGGAGTGGGGATGCTCTCATGGAGGTCAGATATGGAAGTTGGTTGGCACCATTCTATCCGATCACTACCCGGTCCTCCGAATACTTGATCCCCTAGCATCTTCCCTAGGTACACAATCCTGACGGATCCCTGACTCAATCTACAGGAGGGAGGAAGTAAAGAGACAGATTGAGCAGATTTGGACTAGAGAGTGCGGTAGGAGAAACCGAATCACAGAGGAGGTCGTAGAGGTCCTAGCCGAGTGGAGCAGGATCTAGCAAGAGCAAGCTCTACAGGCCAAGGCAACAGAGTTGGGAGGAGGAGAGGGCACTCCGACGAGATGTAGCAACCACTCAAGGATTATTACGAGAGACACTAGGGGATCCCATCCTCTACGCACACGAGGTGCGTGCACAAGCAACCATCGCCAACCTAGAGGACAGGTGCTCGGAGTTCTCATTCCGCACCTCAACAGCCTTCTGGGCACAGAAGGGGGACATGGTGTGCAGGGAGTTTTTTAGGCATACCAGCTCCGCATCTCAGGAAAGCAAATACGGAGCCTTCCGGATCAGTATGGGAGGATTCGCTCTAGCCCAGACTAGATGATGGAGATTGCCACCGACTACTATAGACGTCTTTTCCAGCAGGAGATAGCCTTAGCCAAAGGGCAACATTGTAGACAACAGGTCTGGAATCACATCCCATCCCTCATCTAGAGGAGATGGGATGCTCCCTCCTAGACCCTTTCAAAGAGAAGGAATTAGAGGAGGCTTTCCACGCATAGGACAGGTAGAAATGCCCGGGAAAGGATGGCCTTTCAAAGGCTTTCTTCACTACCTATTGGGAGGTGGTGAAGGACCCCTTATTAATGGCCTTTCAGGAGATTTTCACTTCAAGGCAGATGCCAGGAAGTCTTTTGGCAGGCCTCATCAATCTTCTAATGCAAGGTGTAAGCTCATGGGGAAACCTATGATTGATCGAACATGCATTTGTTCAGTATGGAGGCTGTTGATGAGGAGGAAAAACTATGGGGCATGCAAGTACGCTTTGCCGCAGGTCTAGACGGTGAACTCTAGTCCCCCATGGTGGCCCTTGACTGGACCATAGGGGTGATAGATGCTCCAAGTGGTACTATCAATGCATCTATTAGCCATGCTGAGAGTCGTGACTTTGTATACTGGTAGAAATTGCCGCCTGTGCTAGGGGCCACTCAATCACATCCCTCGAAGCTCTCCACTATGGAGGGGATCGGAAGCTAATGCTCAAGTATGGGACCTCGGCACCAACGTGCCAGTTAATGTCCATCATGCAACCTGGCCACTGTTGTGTAAACAGTGCTAGTCCTTCTTCTTCCATCCCACTGGGAGATGTGATCCGACACTTGACTCTTCAACTCCTCTATCTGTGTCGTCATCCACTCCCCTGAGTGAGAGGACTGAAGGAGAAAAGCATAGTTTGGTCCATCTAGTGGTGCTAGTAGATGGACCTTGCCCCTCCTTGACTTACAAACCACGAAGATCCCCACTCTAGAGGTAGTGGAAACTCTCCGTACTCCGCATTTCTTAGGTTGGACCATGGGCCACTACGGAAGAACTCCTGTGGCAATAGTTGTGCTTGTCTTGGGAAAGTGTGATTGGCGTCAAGGGCAGATGAGTTGATGGCTATGTGGGAGGGGGAAGACTGCTGGTGCGAGGAGAATGTAGACGTGTGTGGCTCATCACCTCCTGTGGGAGGAGGGGGTTGGGTCTTAAGGGGATCACCTGAACTGGGTGCGGATCAGGGGGTGTGCTTGGTAGGGGAGGTGGTGGGGGGAAGAGGATCGAGGGATGGTGGGATGGATGGAGGTACATGGCGGGTGTTGGTGGGGGGGGAGGGGGGGTGTTGTGGCTCTGGAAGGGGGGGCTGTGGGCCAGGGTTAATGGGTGAGGGGCGTGGGATGTGGGGGGTTGGGTGTGGGGGGTATGGGATCTTAGGTGAGGTAGTCTATGTGGTGTGGATGGTGGATGTGGGGGACTACGATCCTGCCGAGTGGTGTGGACAAGGGGATTGCGGAGTGCTTTGCCGAGGGGGGGTCACTGTCGTCTCCCTCTCTGTCATCTCTGGACCTGTGTGAACCGTTAGTGTCCACCTGTGGGCCTGTCGGTGGAGCCATCTTGGCTCCGAAACACATACAAATTGTTACCTGATGCCCAAAGTTGTGGCAGCGCAGGCACTACCTTGGTTGCCCAGTCACAACGACCTGTTGCCTAAAGGAGTGGCCTCCTGCCTCAATCTCCAAGAACTTTGATATACTCTTTGTATCTGTCATGACCACTTGTACCTTTGGGACTCCTATTGCTGTCACTACATCCATGAAGGAGGCAGGAAGAACTGTGCTAAAGAGTCATCCAAAATCCTCCACTAACTGGTTACCGGTACTCTACCGCTAGTCCAGGGAAAAGTAAGGTGACTAGATGTCTAAGAAATCTGTTATGGAGCGCAAATATCTCCATTGTGAAGCCGCTACACCATGGAACCATGTAAATGGCCCCCTTCGTGGAGGCATAGGATAGGCTCTCCACTAGCTCACGAGCTGTATCTGTAAAGCTGAGTCAAACCATGAAGATCCCTTGGCCCATAAGGACTGCCTTGGGGATATGCATTGTGCCAATGCGCAACGTGGAGTGGAGCCAATCCCACACCTAGGCCCTCGATGGGGAGTGTCCAACAACCTGACCAAAGATTGCTATTTCTTTCAACTCTAGCTCTTTGGCACGAATGGCTAAGGGCTGTTCCTCAAAGAGGATGATGCGCAAGGTATTTGATTGGGAGGCACTTGCAGAATGCGCCGACGTCTAGCTAGAGGTTTCCATTGCGCGTCCCCGCTGAGAACCTGCGTATCATGCTGCTGTGCTACTGAAGAGGGGAGTTGCTGTAGGGGAAGGGAGCAACTTGGGGGGGGGGGGGGGGGGGGAGAGAAGTTATTTTCGAAGACAAGTAGTGTGTCTACCTGGTCGGACCTCAAGGCGAAGGAGGGGGCAACGCATGAGGGGTGCAGCGTCAAGGGGGTAAAGCGGTAGAGCGGGGGCCGGCGGGATAGGCACAAGGGGCAGCAGGGCGGGGGGCGTAGGGGGGGGAGAGGGGGCAGCAGGGCGGGGGGACGTAGGTCATAAGCAAGGCGGAGGTCGGGCGCAGCCAAAGAGGGCGACGGAGACAGGTGACAGATAGGTGATGGATGGCAACAGACAAGGGCGACGGAGAGGGAACAGTCGGGCTGGCTCGATTGCTCAGGCGATGGTGGTGACACGGCGAATCAAGTGGGACAGGGGTAGCTCACGTGATGTGACGGGCAGGAGTCCACTGCTTCATATACTTTATGCATCCCATCAACCCTAAACTTAGGTGAGTCATCCACAATCTATTTTGATTGCATGTCTTTCAGCCAGTACATGTTCACATGACCAATTCTCTTATGCCAAATTTCAATATCAACCACAACACCTAAACCTTGTGCAAACATGGTAACATCCATTTGAGACAGACCTACATCAAGTGTAAACAATCTACTAGCATATTTTCAATTTCCATCAATTTGCAATCATTTTTTGGATCTTCTACATAACAATTATCAGATATGAACCGAACCTACAATCCATGTTCCACCATTTAACTAATAAAAATCAAAATTTTTGTAATATTTGGCACATGCAACACATCGACCAACTAAGTTTTACCATCCTTCTGCACACTCAAATTAACATTTTCAACATGACTAATGGAAAAAATTGCATTATCCCCTATCTCCGCATAGCCTGGAGACTTTGATTGCGCATATCTCTAAACCACCTAGAGGCATCTAAGTCTACATACCATACATCATTCTTTGATGAACCATCAACATCCATGGTATTCATTGAAGTGATACATAACAAACAATTATTCACTTCTGTCATCATTATTTCTACTAATGGATACATAATTGCCTTGTTGCTTTTTTCCATTTCTAATTTTAGCCATTTTTTTAAAGCGATTTTTATAAAAATAGCCTTTCTAACCACAATACCAACACTCCCTACTATCACCAAAATTTTGTTGCCTATTAGAATCTATAACTTGGCCTTTTGGACTCCCCCTTCCTCAAGAATCTCCTCTTCTATTTTATTGTGTATTATAACTTTGACCATGGCCACTAGCTTGGCCTCTGCCACGATCTCTACATCTACTAGTAGAGTAAAATACCTATTTAAACTTGTTCTTGCTTTGAGAATAAGAGAAATCCAAGACAAGGTTTTTCTTCTCAAGTATCAACATAGAAATCAAAGACTGCAAAATCAAGGATATCATCCCTTGTATTCATAGATAACCTAAAGCTCTTCTATTTATCTTCAAGTCCATCTAAGCATACACACACAACATCATCATCATCAACTACCATACCGATAGATCCAAGAGCTTCCACAATACTCTTAATCTTCAAGGCATAACTATTAATGGACAAATTTCCTCTTTTCACTTGGTTCAACTTGACTTTGAGCTTTAGCTTTCTAGGCTTTGTATTTACTTGAAACAACCTTGTCAGATTCTTCCATATAATAGAGAGAGTATTACATTCCTGCAAATAGCCCATCATTCTATCTATGACAATGATAGTAGACAGCCAATACATGACTTTACTCTGTGTGTGCTCCCAATCTTTCCTAGCCTTTACGTGTTTTGCAATAGCATTTCGCATAGGAACTTCAGGTGCTATTGCTATGTATCCTTCAATGTAATTCCAAACACCTTTGACCTTTAAGAAATTGATCATCATAAACTCCCATGCAAGATAATTATTATTATCAAGCTTCTCACTAATGATCTAGTTAAAGTTGTTAGACATTTTGACAAAACAACTTACAAAAAATTGCAATCTACAAGCAAACTGATACCATGTGCACCACAACTAAATATGAAGTCTTTTCACCAACTGCACCACCATAGTTGCATTTGTACTATGTACGGACTAGTTCATTCCATATGCTTCATACCGTACCATACAGTACGTATCCGTACCATTTCGTACAAAAAAACAGGCTATTTTTGGCCTCTGAAGACTAGACCCACACACACACTCTCTCTCTCTCCCAACTTCCAAGATGAGTATGCAATTCCAAGAGCATCCCTCCCCCTCCTCTCTCTCTCTCTCTCTCTCTCTCCCAACTTCCAAGATGAGTATGCAATTCCAAGAGCATCCTTCCCCTCCCCTCTCTCTCTCTCTCTCTCTCTCTCTCTCTCTCTCTCTCTCTCTCGTCTCACACACACACACAAAAAAAAGAATGAAGAGCCTATTTGTCCATCCACCCTAAACTTTGCTTTGTTCTTTAATGTATTATATATGCACTCCCATCTGTCTTCTAGTAGCGCATTGCGCATGTTGTGCATGAGGTTTTTCCTTGTTATCCTATTTATCCTATTAACTCAAGTGACATTGCTATTTTAGCTCTAAACATGTATTCTATTATCTATAATCCAAAATAATCAAGTTTTTTTTTTGGTACCAATATTGTTCTGTACCTTATAAAATCATAAGGTACCAATTAGTACAGTATTTTATCGTACCGTACTATATCGTACCTTTCGTACATGACAACCCTATGCACCACAATGACCATAGTCTGCAATTTGTATTGCCTTCTATGTCTACAACCCTGCAAACACCTAAAACCTTACACATTTGAAATTTATAACTTGTAAACATGTAAATGGCCAACACAGTGAAAATTGCAGTACACGCAAAAACTATTGTCGAGACCACTTATAAGTCCAAAACAGAGACCAAAATGACCTCTGATGCAAAAAACCACAGCAAGCAAGCCCTTATGAGCTTATCTGTAGTATATACATTGTTCTTCCTACTCACCAAGTTCCACTATAATCAGAGACTACAGACCCCTGCCAGTCTCAAGAGCCTCTTGCAACTATAACCCAAGGCAAATCGAGCAAGGTAAAAGAGCTTCCTGCCCGTTGCTTTCTTTCTGCTCCATCACCTTCACCTCAACCTTCAATTGAGCTTTGCACAACCATGGGACGGCTTCGATACCATTAAAACAAACAAGAGGGAAGAGAGATAAAGAACTCAAGAGCACACACAAAAAAGCAATGGAGACTTGAGAACACGAAGAGATAGGACTGAAATCTTCCTCTTTTTCTTTCTTCTTATTCTATACAAAAAGAAATAAGTCTACAACATGATAAACGACTAATATGAAAGTACCACACAAATGTACATGTAGTCACTAAGTGTGAACCCAGTAAGGAAAGAAGAGGTGGCATAATAAAACGTATCATAACCAAGGGTGGACTATGTGGGTATAGTCCAGTTGTAGAACCACTCGCATATTCTCATGTCAGTCTTCTAACATACTAGTGAGTAATATCCCACCACATTACCAAGGCGGGTAGTGGATTCCAACACATGTAGAGCTCGACATCTCAACAATAGTACATTGGACATTTGCATATGTAGTATTCCTTTATCTCCAAAGTATATCCTTGTAGTGTTTCTCCATTGATATAGTCCTTTTATGCCATAGTACATTGGACATTTGCATATGTAGTGCTTCTTTTTCTCGAATCAGTCAACAAACCTAGTGAATCATATCATCTACTAGGGTATTTTTCCATCTTCATATCTCTATCTGTAGCTTGTGAGAGGAGCTGCATGCCTGCAATCTGTCCAATAGCAGCCTATATGTTGTGACAGAGATGGGTATCCATATACAATGGCCGAATAGTGAGTCCATCATCAAAGAGATACAAGAATTGACTCCAATAGAAGTCCATCCTTAATCCTAGAGGGAGTAGAGGGTGGATCTGTTGAGAAATATGCAATCACATCCACCATAGCCTCTTTGTATGGGACAAACAAGGCAAAGAAACAGACTGCAAATAAAGCCTTAGACTAGGTCATGTATGCACAATTTATTAAAACCACGGCTGTTGAATACTATGGTCCCTTTCCACCTATCTCCACCTATCAATACCACCTATTGTAAGCCTATAAAAGGCACTCATCCCCACACTCATTTTATCAGTCATTATCAATCAGTTGTACTTGCATTATGCTTGGATAATATTAGTTGTTCTTCCTTGTCAATGCTTCTGCCTCATTATGATTGTCTATTTTCTCATCAATGATCCTTCATAGCATGCATTCTCTGTATTTTAACATGGTAACAGAGCGGGTTTTAAGTTAGTGAGCCATCAGGCCACTAATTGAGTCATTTCACTTTAAATTTCTGGCTCCCTCCACTTTTCCTTGGATCTCTCACCTACCTCCATAGCTACCCACCTTCAGTGGAGGACTTGTAGCTCCCAATCCAAGCCATTTCAGCTTGTGTTTTCTTCTGGGAAAACCTTCTCTAACTCAGGGCGCTCCTCCCTGTTACCTCAAACCACGACATTGTTGACTCCACGCTCCAGCATTGCGCCATCATCTAGTCGCTGCCATTTCTGCGCCATCTGATGTTCGTACGATCAATTCTGCCATCACGATGCTAGCGAGGATCATAGGGCTTTGATAGCCTGCTTCCTAAACTTCATTTCTATCAAGAAAGTTTTGGAAATGATCAAGTATTCAGCTCACAAGAGGTGAAAAACTAGGCTGCCCCCTAAAACCCTAATGCAGACTCCATAGCTATCAAGCTTCAAGCTCTTGTTTTACTTCCTTCTCTCACTCCTGTGGCTCAAATCAAGTCATTGACTCTCTAATCTGCTCGAGCACTCAGTCTTCAGCAAGCATTCAAGTTATTTACTAGCAAGGAGAGGAGATCTTAACAAGATTCTCAAGCATTTCAAGAAACAATGTCCATTGACACTCATCTAGTGCTTTTAGCACTAATGTTAGTTAACACAATCAGCTTTCTTCTAATCAAAAGTGATTTTTTTTTGCAACACCAGCATCAAATTATGGAGGGGAAGACTCAGACTTGCATCAGACTCAGACTTGCATCAGATCTTGAAGATTCCAACTTCAAGGGCATCATAGTCACTAAATTGCATAATATCTCTTGATACTAATCACCTAGTGATTCTTAGCACTTGTGTTCAACTGAAACTGGAATTGTTTGGAGCTAATTTGCTATTGATCTTGCAATCTCAAAATGGGAAAGGGTTCACCGACATCGTGATTCAATGGTGTTGGGTTCCATACATGGCAAGATAGGATAAAATTGATCCTAATGAAGAAAGGCTTGTGGTCAATCACAAGTGGTCAAGAGAAGAAATCAAGGGAAGCTGCACTTTCAGTTGTATGGGATAAAAATGATGATAAGGCTTAATCTATTATCAAGCTCGAACTTGATGACAGATACATTCATCATGTTGATGATTGTGAAACCTCTTACGCGACATGAGATCGATTAGAAACCTTATTTGGACCTCATTCCAAATCCTCAAAATATGGTTTACTAATTGAATTTTTTAGGCTCGACATGCAAAGTCATACCTCAAAATATGGTTTACTAATTGAACTCATTTGAATTATATGGAAAGCTTGTTAACACAACTTGTAGGAATCAACTTGAAGATGGATGAAGACATTTGTATTGGAGTGCTTCTCAAAAGTTTTCCACTTGAATTTGATAATGTGTCTACCACATTAATCAACATGCCAAAGCCGAAACTTGTGGAGATCAAAGCCTCTCTCCTGGAAGAGGAAAAGAAGATCAAGAACAAAGGAGAAACAAGCATCCCAAGAGGAGACCAACAACTCCTCTATGTGAAAGGGAAGAAGAGCGTAGTTTGTGATTTTTGTAAGAAATCAAGGCATATTGAGAAATCTTGCTATGCTAAGAAAAAGTCTCAAAGAGCATATCTTGCTACAGTCAAAGAAGATGAAGATAACATTGAAGAAGGAGAAGAAGAACTCCAAGAACAAAAGGATAAGACTCATTAGTCCCTCTTTTGTAGTTTATTTTCTGATGATAGAGTTTTTTAAAGTTTAACATGTGGACTTGCCTTATGTTCCCATCATAAGCTCCTAAACTCCTCATGTAGCCTCTGCACACTACAACCTCTACACACTTAGTGAGGCCTTGTAACAGCCTCTAGCTTTGTATGGTTGTTTTTTTGTTTCTTCCATTTCTACACTTAGGAAGGTTCTACTCACAACAGCCTCTGTATACTCAGTATCTTTTACCGTTGTGATCGAGGAGGGATATTGAGAAATGTACAATCACATCCACCATAGCCTCTTTGTATGGGACAAACAAGGCAAAGAAACATACTGCAAATAAAGCCTTAGACTAGGTCATGTATGCATGATTTATTAAAACCACTGTTGTTGAATACCATGGTCCCTTTCCACCTATCTTCACCTACAAATACCACTTACTATAAGCCTATAAAAGGCACTCATCCCCACACTCATTCTATCAGTCATTATCAATCAGTTGTACTTGCATTATGCTTGGATAATATTAGTTGTTATTCCTTGTCGATGCTTTTGTCTCATTATGATTGTCTATTTGCTCATCAGTGATCCTCCATAGCATGCATTCTCAGTATTTTCACAAGATCCATGGTCTTGGTGTCTCAATTCTTAGGATATCAACTCTAATCACCTAGTTCAGCATTGATCGACCGAGAGAAAGTGTCGAGTAGTTAAGAATATAGTCAAAAAGTGGGAGGAGCCACGTAAACTCATCCACATAGTCATCTATGAAAACCAAAAGTTCTTCTCTTTGGTGCTAGCTATCTAGATGAACTCAATACCAATTTGGAGTATCAATGGTGTGGGAGATTCCATAGTCTGTGCCAAAAAGTTTGTGCTCTAAAGAGTTCCTTGGTGACTTTAGGCGTTGCCCCAACTCTACTCTAGCAATGGGATATGGGTTGGAGGGCTTACTCCTAATCATACATGTTATCATGATCAATGGCTTCTCCATGCTATCCTAGCTATCATAATAATCCCTCTCTATTTTGGTATGATCAATAAGTTGGCATAGGTGCCAATGGTACAAGCTGTAGCCACATATCTCTGCTACATATAGCAGTGTAGGTGTAACACCTTCGACAGCATGTATTTCAAACAATTTTTTGATAGTGTGTGATTAAATTTGCTAATTACAGCAAAGTGAATGCTGTAATTTCTAGAAATTCTCAGATTTCTAGGTTGCTCCAGCTTGAAATATTGTTCTTTTGCTTCTTGATCAGTGGCATTTATAATGGAAAATTATGGATTTGATGTATTTACATATATGTCCCAGGAGGATAGGTTGGACGGCAACAACTATTCTCTATGGTCTTTTACGATGAAGAATGTGTTGATTGCAAAGAATCTTTGGGATTAGATCAATGGTGAAGAAGTTTGGCTTGGAGTTATGGCTCCTGCTACATCTCCTCCAAGAGGACATGGACAACAAGCAACTCACCCCACTCACCCCGCTCACCCCGCTCAGCCTGTTCAGCCCACTCCAGCTCAGCAACTTCCCCAGAGATCAGTAGCACAAAAGGCATGGGACATACGGTGTCGGAGGGGTTTTTGTCGAAAGGTCGAATCCACCGGGGATCAGAAGTAGAAGGAAGTAGAGATAGGAGCTGGAAGAGAAGATAGAGAATACCCAAGTGGTAAACACTACAAAGACAAATCACAATGAATTAAATCAATATGTATTTGAAAGAACCTAGAATCTTCGCACTACTCAGAAGCAATCTCCGGGCATTAGATCTCCTGGAGCTTCTTCGTAGAATAAAACGTACATAAAAATTACAGCTCCTTCTCTGTTGCTCAGAACCCAAATCTAATGGCTCCGTTGGTTCCGAAAGGGGGGTAAAACTTTAGGACACCTGATCACGGATCTCCTAGATCACTCCTTCTTTCAGTTCAAATCTGCAGTTTTCAGCCTGTTTACAGCAATCACGACGCGCACGATTTCGTCAATCTATCTTTTTTATGAAAAATCTCCTAACTGACTGAAAAAACAACTTGCTTTTTGCATGCCATCCTAATCTAGAAGCTTTTCTAACTTTTTCGGATTTTTACAATAAATAATATCAAATATAGGCTAAAATTATCCAAAAATCTAGTATTTTTGGATAATCCATGCAACTCACACTAGAACTAATGGCTCAGATCACATTGACTCTCTAGATCAATAAAGAAGTCGGATGATGATGCATTCCATACTTTTTCACACTATGTCCTCATAACATCACGACATCCACCTCCTCTGAACTTGCACATCCTTCGGTATGTGCCAAAATCCTAGTTGTCACCAGATTCTGAGTCCTCCTCATCCTTTGCAACCATATCCTTTACTTCTTCATCTTCCATATCTTCCTGGCTAGCCCCTGTATCATAATCACTATTTTCTTCCCATTCTGGCAACTCATAGGTAGTAGATTCCCACCTTTTGAATAATTTGATTCTTTTCCCTACTACCAGAAGTTTGATGGCTGTCCCATCCAGCTCATTTAATGAATAAGTAGCATTATCAAACACCTGTCTTACAAAATAGAGTCCAAACCATCTTTTGAAAACTTTACACATGACACTATATTGGTTATCTAAACTGCTATCATAAACCAATACCCAATCCCCATCTTGTATGGTTCTTGGTCTCAGTCTATGTCTTTTGTCAAACTGTTTCTTGTTCTGTATCCTTGCTGCCCTTAACTTTGCAGTTGCTGCCTCTATGTCTTTTGACTTTCTTTCCAACTGTCTAATGCGTAAGGCCAACAATTCCTCTTGATTCAACTCCTCCTCCCAAGGTAACACACTCCATGTGACTATCATCTCTTCTATCGGTATGATAGGTTTTTGACCATACATCAATTTTGGAGGTATATATCTTGTAACAGCACTATGAGTTGTTCTGTCAGCCCACAAAGCATAAGGGAGCAATCGTGGCAACCCTTTTACCTTCTCTCCACATGCTTTTGCCAATGCCTTCACAATAGATGGATGACCTCTTTCACTTTTGCCATTTCCTTCAGGGTTATAGGCTGATGTTAAAGCAAGATTTATCCCCAACCGTACAAAGAAATCATGAGCCTTATCTGCATCTAGCTCACCCCTATCTGCTGTAATTTCTCCCACACAGCCATATCAACAAAAGATCTCTTCTAAGAGAAAAGTACATACAACATTTGTTGTCTTAGTACGTAGAGCCCTCCCTTCCACTTGATTAGTCAAGCCTTCACGAGCAAGAACAATATACCTCATTTGCCAAAGACTTGTAGGCATTGTGACCAAATCCACCACCCACTTAAAATGAAGAGACAATGGATATGTGGGTTGCAATCCATCCCGATGTCTCATAGTTGAATACATTTGACATGTCGTACATGTTTCCACAAAGTGAGCAACATCCTTATACATACCTTGCCACCAATATCTTTCTTTGATCTTTGTAAAAGTACCCCAAACACCTCTATGACCAGCCCATAAGCTTTCATGAAATTCTTGCATAACAGTTACTTGTGAAGCTCTATCACCCAAAACTCGCAATGGCATACCTTGTTTCTTTTTAGCATGTTTCCATAAGTATCCATCTTTTAAGAAAAATCCATAGGTTTTCCTCTTGATCTTCTTAAACTCCTCATCTGACCATTCATCTCTCTTTGTTAATGTACTAAGATATTGACCAATTCTCAGCCACTCTCCTACATATTTGTCTTCCAGAAATACTTCTACACAAGATGCAAAACACCTAAAGTGTCTTCTCTTTGTTGTCCAAGCTTCTGTTAATGCTGTAGCAACACCTTACATTGCTAAATTCACTCTTGCAACATCATTTTCAGCCATAAGAAAGCCATCTTCTTCCTCCTCATTCATCATCCCATCTTCATTCTCATAACGTGCTCGAGATAACATGTCTGCCACTGGGTTATCTCTTCCTGCAATATGCTGAAATTTAGGATTCAAAGATTTGATGTATGCAATCCACCGGAGTATAGGAATGTCCGGGGTAGCACAACTAGTAATCATACCTCTCAATGACTACATGAGCACCCATAAAATACTCCTTATCACATTTAAGGGCTGTCACAATTCTCCATAATTCTCCTTTTACCTATGGATATCTTCTCTGTTGTTCAGTCAATACTTTTGCACCAAAGCGTATTGCATATCTTTGCCCTTCCTTATCATCTTGCCCAATTTCCCATCCAATCCCGATTGGGCTTGTATCAACACTAATAATGATAGGCTTTCCATGTGAATAGTCAGCCTTTCTCAACGTAGGAGAAGATCACTGTATAGATGATGTCTATCCAGATACTCTTGATGTTGTGAGTACCCATGCAGAAGATGCCTTGAAGGAGACTAAAATGGATAGGATGGACAATGCATATGCATTTCTGAGTACTTATGAGGAAGCCTATGTGGCTCATGTACTACATGATGATGCAGAAAGGAAAAAAGAGATTGCAAAGACTCTTGATGCATTAACTAGCCATACCACAAATGCCTTGGAAAAGCTTGTAGTGGAAGCGACAACCATTGCATATGTAGATTTTCTTAGTGCATATGAAGACATTTATGCAGCTCATGACAATTGATTTGTTTTAAGAAACTAACAAAACGAGGTAAATATGGGACCATAGAACTTGTTATCAACACATTTTATTGAAGGTATCGTTTAGTTTTCAAAATTAAGGTACATGCACATTAAATTTATTGTATATATTCAAATATTAAATATTAAATATTAAACCATATACTAAGTATCATTGGATTATCAAAATTTCTCTATATTCTATAGAGAAAATTACTCTCTCATATATACAACATTGTAGAAAGAGGCATTGCATTGTACATCCCCAATACATTTTACTTAGTTTAGCTTTATTACATCAAAAGTGTTGCACATCTTAGTACATTTCATGCAAACTTTACAAAAAAGAAGCATATATTATCACAAAAAAGCATTGGCCCAAGCAATTAAAAACATGCAAGACAATAGAACCTTATAAGTTTCATCCTAAGCAAGTATTCTTTCTTAGTTGTGAATGTTCATCAAATGACTAAATTGTTGTAGTAAGGCATTAAAACTACTAACATTTATTTGAAACTACAAGAATGGTAGTCGACAACCCCTTTGGCAAATCACAGGCTCGTGATCATCTCCAAGCCCCCAAAGTGATGCCCACATATCATTCACTAGTAAATTCATTAACCTACTTGTCTCAGTAACAATTTCCGAAAGTGTTCATACTTCACCACCCATATCAACCGAGACTTGCTGAAGAACACTCTATGTGTGCTTTGTCTCACACACAACATCATATAAACCTTTAGCACATTCATGTAAATTTGCTGAGTACATGGCAAGTGCATGATCAACGCTATGCATAAACTCATTTGCAATTCCATCAACTCATTCATATTGGTCTCAAGATATTTAAAGTCTAAAGAACTTAAAGTAATCCTCATGTTTCTTCAAATCCTTGCAGCTCTCGTACATTTGGCAACATGCATTCCTTGTCCCTGTGCCACTTCTTTCTAGCTTTACTTCGTTCCATGACAACACAAAACTTTCAAGAGAATATAAGAGTTGTTGGCCCCTATAAATAAAAAGAACTAGCATGCTTCCTAGCTTGCAAGTGGAACTAGTAAGATATCAATGCAACATAAAAAGAAAACCAAAAAGACAAACCAAATGGATTATGGATATAGAAAATCCAAAGACAACTCGATGGAGGGTGAAGATGAGGAAAGGGTGAACAACCATCAAGTATAAAAGTTGGGGTTGTACTCTAATTCAAAAAATGCATTTAGGTCCAATGGTCACATTGCCAGACATCACAAACAAGAGGTTATATGTGAGTAGACAAGAATGAGCAAAGCAACTAGCCACATGTAGTTCCTCCTCCATAGGAATATTATTAAACAATGGATGGTGATGCACATTAGATGGCCTTTCCAGGTCATGAACCAAAATGATAACATGGAGTGAGACATTAGAATGATATGTAGGATCAACTTGTAGATTATTAATGGCATGCCGTTACTCACTAGTGGTCATAATACAACTTTCAACATAAGCTATCTCAAGTTTGTTGAGAAATGACAAATGATGTATGCTCCAGAAAGAGATCTCCTGAATCCAGAATGGAACAACCCAACTACTATAAAGCATTGTACTTGACTATCACTTTCAGGGTGAGTAATGCAATATCATGATGCTTTGTACTTTCAACTAGTGTCATTATTATTGTCAGTATCTTACACAAGATTGTGTTTATGAGTCCAAGCTTCCATCTTGGAACCTAATTCACTTGTATAACAGTTGGTCTATTCATTATCCATGTCACTATGAATTTGGTATTCATCTTCCAACCTCCATAGTTGCCATTCTCTAGATTTGTAATCTTTAACATGGTATTAGAGCTTAGTCAATCATGGCTCAACTCTCCTCTCATTCCTCTCAACTCTGCTCATTCCAGAGCCTCGTCATCGACAAAGTGTATTTCACAAGTTAGATATTTAGCCATTGAAATCCCAATTGTTAAACTATATTTCTAACAATCCTTTATTCACTGAGGATTTCTTTTCAACTTTTGATTTTTGATGTTCCACCTATCCTTATGATCCTCATGACATCCTATCTTATTCCTTAATCTCCTAATGATCACCTTTGTATATTGCCATCCACCAATCTAATCCCGATAGTATCCCTCTTTTATATTTTACCCCTATCGTTTTCCCTTACATTCCAATTTTTACTACATGCCCATTTCTTGTTGATCCTATATCCTCACCTACTCCTATTGAATCTACTTCTCTTGTTCAACCTATTCCTTCTATTTTTCCAACAAAATCCCTTCAAAAATTTCTACTTTCTTTTCCTTCTTTCCCATCCCCACTATCCTTCAAATATCTTCTTTCTATTATTTATATTATCCCCCTCTTCACCGTTATCCTATTATCCTCTACCATCTCTATCTGATTATATTACTCTTCCTCCACAATTAGTGATGGATACTCCTCGGTATAACAATGATATCCTTCATCAAATGAAAGTGGACATTGAATGATTCTTTGACAAGAACAATGATTAATTGGCCTATCATTCCTGGTTTCTGGGACACTTTGGCGCAATGTTCCACTTCTTATCTTCAATTTGCTAGAGCACATGCTTGTTCTGAGGATACTTCGGTATGCTTGGCGTCTCACTTTTGCTGGTATCTTGCTTTTATGCATCGACAGTCTCACCTAAATACTAGGAAGAGTATTCCAAACTTGATGATTAATCCAAATGAGGATGTGACTGTTGCTCAGATGAATGCCATGTATTATTTTGCACAAGCTTTTCCTGCTACGTTTATTTTCATGTTGGAAAGGATGTGTTACTTACAGTTTCTTCAAAATGTGCCTCTACATTTCATAGATGAGAAAAAGAGTTTGAAATGTCTTAAGTCGAGTATAAAGTTCAAGAAAAAATATCTTCATCATACATAGCCTGTGGACATTCTCTTGGATGTATTGATCCTTTAATGGAAATCTTTCTCTTTGCTCTTCAATTTTTGGGAGCATGTGCCATTTAGACTATATTGTCTTGTGTCCATGTGAGTTCTGTATATGTTTTATGGTGTATACATGGTATTTTATTCCTCTTGAGTGGAGTTGAAGATGAAGCTCAAGCTGATTGAGAAGATGAATAATGGTAGTTCGTGCTTTTATTTGATGGATGGATGCTTATGGCAGAAGAAAACCAACCTCTTATATTGTTTAACAATTTGTTATGCTTTTATCTTTCTAAGCTATGATAATGGATAAAGGTGCTTTCCTTTCATTGCAATTCTTTATTCTTTATTCATTATAGGTTAGAGATTGGGATCGTGTTTGGAAGGTGTTTTTGAAGATGGTCAAGAAGATCGAGGTGATCTATATTTTGAACTTGCATTTTCACAAGGACGTTCCCTGATTAAGTGTGGGGATATGTTGAGGGTTGAAATGATTAATTTTTGGGTTGATTTTTGTTATTTTTAAGGACTAAATGGTTGATTTTTGATGGATTTTGTATGATGATTAGTTGTTTTGGAAGTAATTGAGAGTGTTTTGAATGAAGTTGATTATGTTTTGGAAGCTAATGATATTTTATAGTAGAGATATGATGTTTTGACATGTTTTGTTGATGTCAAGTTAGTGTTTGATTGGTTTTGTTTTTGAGCTTCTATTTTGCTCTATTTTACTTCTGTATAAGGGGTTAGAATGATGATTGATAAATTTTGAGAGTGTTTTGAAGTGATTCTTGATGGTTTTGAATGATTTAAGTTGAGCTAAAGGCTTTTTGATGCCTTCCTTAACCCTCTGTTGAGTGTTTGTAGAGCCTCTGTCTCTGTTATGTTGTGTTATGTATGCCTCTGTAAGTGGGATATGGGATGAATGTGTTGCTTGGGGAAGTTTTCCAATCATGGGAAGAGATGAATATAATTTCTAAATGGCTCAAAGAAGTGGAAGAAGTAGCTGCTGAAGACTTGAAGTAAAGACTGAAGTGGCAATGACAATATTGAGCTCTCGAGGGATATTGCAATGGTCTAGTGACCTTTCATACTAGACATACCTCTTGGGAGGGGTATCCACGACTAAAGAGGGGTTATGGATGATTATTCTTTATGATCTCATTGTATTATTGAGAGAGAGCATGTATGAGAGAGAGAGAGAGAGAGAGAGAGAGAGAGAGAGAGAGAGAGAGAGAGAGAGAGAGAGAGACAGAGAGAGAGAGAGAGAGAGAGAGAGAGAGAGAGAGAGAGTGTGTGTGTGTGTGTGTGTGTGATAGCCAAATCTATGCAAAACAATGTATTTATGAGTGAGAGATTGTGAGAGAAAGCTATGGAACCTTTGAAGAAGAATACTATGTGATCATTCTCATTCAAAGTGGTGTATTCTCTTGTGTCTTTGTGGTTTCTTGGTGAATTCTATGAAGAATATGAAGAGCATAATCAATTTTGTTCAAGTTAAAGCCATGGAAGAATTGTTTCTATGAAGCTACGTGAAGATTTCTTGTTCCTGGTGTTCTTTTGCTTGTTGTGGTAACATAAAATATGAAGAACATGCTTGTTGATGATACAAGATAGATTTTCTTGCAATAGATTTCTTATTTTCTTGGTGTTCCTCTTAGGGCTTCAAATCCACACAATTATGAATTTATGATGAGGATTCTTGGGATCGTTCCAAGTGCCTGTTGGCACGCCTTGGTTTTGATTGTAAAGGCAAAGTGATCACCTCATGGGATTGTAGATACCCTCATTTGGCCTCCTCGGCGAATGTAGTTAACCCTTTCTCTTCAAAATATACCCATTTGAGGTAGAATGCTTTTATAGTTTTGGAAGCTTTCTTGAATGATGGGATTTTTGAGGCATTGGCAAAGAAAGTTCAAGCAAGGTGTGTGTAGCCTTATCCTTGATGTTTTTGGCTTATATGTATTGCCATTAGGAATGCTCATGGGATTTGTTCATATAGTAACAAGTATTACATGTGACATATTTTGCGTGAGAACAGTTGGAATGTCTCGTGTGCTATTGAGCACAAAAGTCATGATGATGCTGGTCATATTTTGGATTGCCATGATTTTCATCTTTTTTATGTTGTTAGTAAGGCAATCCACTACTTGAGTGCCCTTATGGTTGTGCATGAGAAATCCTAGCCAGTTCTTATTAAGAGTGATGTCCATGGATGCTTTCTAGTGATTGAAATTGTTTTTGAAGGACAGGTTTTATGGTTGGCTGGCCTTTATGTGCCCAATGACTCATTGCACCATCACGCATTATGGAACTGTCTTCATGATTCTTTGTCTCTAGGTAGACCAAGTTTGGTTATGGGTGATGTAACATGTGCCTCGACTCTTCCCATTCTACTTCAGAGCACTCTTTGATGGGTATCTTGAAAAGCCAAGATTGGAATGCTTTTTCCATGGAGGTTCTAAAGTAGGATCTTTGTTCATGGTTTTCTCCATCAACTTCAGGGTTTACATTTTACTCAACTCAATATTTGGCCATTTGGCCATGTGGTCTCGATTGGACCGTATCTATGTTGTACATGAGGATTTCTAAAAATGCAAATATTGCAATAATCTATCTTGTCATGTAATTTTCATTTATAGCTTGTTATGATTAAGGGAGCATGTGGATGTTTCCGCAGGTCTCTTGGGTTGGTTACCCTTGAGATTTAACTCTTCTTTTTTAAGCCATGTTCTCTACAAGGGATATATGAGCTTGTTTCTTGGAAAGCTTTTCTACACTTTTCCACTAAGAGGGTTGGCCTCATTTGAAAGACTACTTCTTAATGTGCAACGAGTGCCAGGGCAATATGGGATTTACCATGCTTCGCTTACTATGCAACATTTGTATTTTGCGATGGACCTCTTGGCCTTGGTTCACATATTATCGCTTCATTCTCCACATGATGCTTTTTTGGTCTCATTTTTAGCTGTGCTTTTCTTAGCAAGCTAAGCTTTGGGACCTAATTAAAGGTCTTCATGATAATTCTTGTCAAAATCATGAACTATTTCCAGCTTTGCAAGCATCCTTTGTGTGACATAATATTGTGAGGTTGCAGAATGCAGATACTCATATGGTCATGAAATCTAGATCTATTGTATGTATGTGTCAAGACTACTTTGCAAATCTTTTGGATTCGCAATCGGCATGTTCTCTTCAGGTTGCTTATGCATGTGCAATCTTTTGTGCCTTGGTTGGAGATCAAGTTCTCCATGACATGGAAAACACCCTAGAGGCTTATATCCATGAGGATAAAGTTATGGAGGTTTTGTTGCATTTGCCTAATGATAGAGATCTTGGGTGCACAACACACACATCAAGAGGTTGTGTGGTGCAGTTGAATTCTGAAAAGGCCTTCAACTTCTTGGAATAGTGTTTTCTTGTGGATGTCATGCAAACCATTTGTTTTGGGCCTTGTATGTCCATGCTGTTCTATACCCTCCAGTGCATGTGCTACTTCCCATGTTATATTAAATGGTGAAGTCATTGAGCTCTTTTCCCTCGCAAGCTCAGTCGAAAAAGGCTCCCCTCTGAGCCCACTCTTTTTTGTGCTCACTAGTCATCCCATTCTTTCTGTGTTATTGCATATTGTTGATACAAGATATCTAGTTGGTTTATCTCTCCCTTCGCACAAATATTTTGTTAGCTAGGTGTTAATTGATGATACATTTATTGTTCTAGGAGTAGGTAATTTTAAGCTTTGCACAAATTTAAATGTTCACGGATTGTTTGGACTATTAATTTTGCCAAATCCACCCTTATTACTTTTACTAGCTCGAAATTGCTAGATTTGGGGTGGTAGGGTGTGGTTGTTCAATAGGGAGACATTGTAAGGTATCTTGGTTATCTCTTGGGTGTTGATTTGTAGCCAGGACTCTCGTTGAAATGGATATCACAAAATTTGGAAGTCGTGTTTGTTTATTGGAAAGCTCAAGCTTTGTTGGTTCATACATGCCTTAAAGTGGCATGTACCATTATGCTCCCCATGTTCACTTAGTTTTTTCCATTTCTATGTTGGACTAATGTTTCCTTGAAGGATCTCACCCAAAACTTTGTTTCATGCTATGAAAAAAATGTTTTGTGCATGTTGGTATATCTTGAATGCCTTGGAACCATCTTTGTACCTCTGAAATCCATTGAGACCCATATTGCAGCCCTTCATTGGTCTCTTTTTCACATGATGTGTGCTAGTCAACAACCATGGATTATCATGGCCCATTTTTTTTCACGAGGATCAAGGCCTTTGGTATGGTAATACGAAGATTATTCACAATGGCATGTGCTTAATGTTGAGGTTCAATTCTCTACATCTGCTTTAGTTCTTTTCAATCATTTGGTGTGCTCATGGAAAATAGTGCTTTGTGAGGTCTAATGGCATTAGATAGAGGACCTAGACTAGCTACCAATCCATTACAAATGGAAATTCTAGTGGTATCATATCTACTTTCTTGCAAGGACAAATTGAAGGAGAGACCTAAGTTTAATCACATGGCTTGCCTTGGATTCCTATGGATGGATGATGCCACTCTCTTGCCTCTTGAGGCACACTAATGTCTTTTTGCACCATCAAATGGGTCCCTTGCAGCTATCATGATATTTGGGGCAAGGTTTTAGACTTTTTTGTAGGATCGAAAACTCTTTCCTATCCTAAATTCCAATTGTTCTTGGTAAGATTGGGACCTTGCAGGGTGTTTCACTCTCGAGTCTTCTTCGATTAATCAGATTTATGGTTAGTTTAGTTTGTTATATTAGATTAATTATATGCTAATTAGTTCAAATAATTTAATAGATTATTTTATATATTAGTCTATTACATTTGTTTAGTTTGTTAGTTTATTAATCTGTTTAATTTTTTATTAATTAAGATTAAATGGTTTGTTTATTCATTATTGCTTATTAGTTTATGTGTTCTTTATTAATTTATTAGTTAGTTTACTTTATTAGTGAATGATTGCTAATTTAGTGTTTTATTTAATTATTAGTTAGTTTAGTTTAATGCATATTTAGAGAGAGAGAGAGAGAGAGAGAGAGAGAGAGAGAGAGAGAGAGAGAGAGAGAGAGAGAGAGAGAGAGAGAGAGAGAGAGAGAGAGAGAGAGAGAGAGAGAGAGAGAGAGAGAGAGAGAGAGAGAGAGAGAGAGAGGGGGGGAGGGAGTGAGGGAGGGAGGGAGGGAGGGAGGGAGGGAGGGAGAGAGAGAGAGAGAGAGAGAGAGAGAGAGAGAGAGAGAGAGAGAGAGAGAGAGAGAGAGAGAGAGAGAGAGAGAGAGAGAATTAATTTTCTATTTATTAGTTTATTTGTTTAGTTTAGTATAGATTAGTTTGTTAGTTTAGTTTATTATATTAGTTTAATTAGTTATCAATAGGTTTAATTAATTTATAAGACTAGTTTAGATATTAGTTTATTAGTTTATTAATCTCTTGATGCCTCTTTACTGGCTAAGGTTAGATGGTTAGTTTATTCTTTATTGGTTATTAGTTTGTAATTATGATTAATTATTATTATTTAAATGGAGAGGAGGGAGGGACTGTAATGTTCAATATATGATGTGATGTGATGTGTGATGCAGTGTAATGCGTGTGTGTGGAGAGAGAGAGAGAGAGAGAGAGAGAGAGAGAGAGAGAGAGAGAGAGAGAGAGAGAGAGAGAGAGAGAGAGAGAGAGAGAGAGAGAGAGAGAGAGAGTGTGTGATGTTGTAATGTTCAATTTGTTTATTTATTAATATTACTTTATTTTTTATTATATCTTTTTACCTATTTATTTATCTGATGTGATGAGAGAGAGAGAGAGAGAGAGAGAGAGCTTCTAATTATTCAAATGTTGTGATTAGAGCTTTGGTTGTGTGATTCTGAGCTGATAACAAAGTATTTTTTACAGCTATTGGTCGAGGTTGGCTCATCCCTCCCTTCTCTCTTTCATATGATATAAGAATAGTATTTTGTTCGTAGTTAAGTAATGTTAGAATAACATGTAATGTTAGAAATGTTCAATTTAGTATTTGCATTTGAATGTTTGAATATTGTTTGAGTGGTTTTTATTTTATAAGGAAGGGATCAATTTTACTCTTCTTGACAATTTACGTGATTTCATTTTGTAAGCAAAGTAGATCTCTCTCTCTCTCTCTCTCATCCATAACATTTTAAGATTTTATTTAATATTTCAATATTAAATGAGAATATTGATTTCACATTTTTCCTTTTACTAGTAATTTATGTGGCTAAAATTGTATCTAATCTTAGAAACATTTAATTTAGTATTTGTGTAAATGTTAGAGATGTTTACTCTTATTGAAAATTTATGTAGTTTCATTTTGTAAGTAAAGTAGATCTCTCTCTCTCTCTCTCTCTCTCTCTCTCTCTCTCTCTCTCTAACATTCTAAGATGGAAAGGTTTTCAAAATTTAATCTAATAACTCAAGGAAGAGTCAAAAGAAACATATTGTTTGATCTTTAAGACTTTATGCATTGACTCTAGACAGTTAAAGCTCAAATTAAGGTCACCTTTTTTTCCAATGCATCTAAAATGTTTTTTATCGAGTGCTTGGTAACCTTCTTTCAACTCAGTAGAGGTGTAGATGGTTGTGCTAGAACTCTTTGACCTTCGAGCCCAAATGGTGAAAATCCAATCAATGTTAGATATTCATATTAATCATGCAATGTTTCAGGTGATAAAAAACATATCATTTGATGATCAAACAAAATTTTGAGTGATAAAAAACAGATCATTTGAAGTTAGTACAACATCAAAAGTATTCATTATATGAGCTAAGTAATGTGCTTTGGAGATTCGTTTAAAATATTGCTTAAAAATCTAGCCCCTCTTAAGACTTTATAACTTTTTCAAAATTAAATCTTCTGCATTAGAAGACTAATCCAATGCCATCTAGAATTGTTCACTATTTCTAAATTTTGAGAATAGTTTATGTATACCTCAATGTTAATGCATGTGTTTGTGTAGTATGGAGCCTTCAGCAACAAAGGAGAATGTGTCCACAGCAAATGTTGTGCAATGCACTCCTAACATGCAAATGAATATACGCAAAATGAAAGAGATTAGAAGGAAGAAGGTAGTTTGTTGTGCGCTCATGTATGTTGGAAGGCATGATAGTTCTATTGGTTTCTTAAGGTTCATTCATCGCTTAGATGGGATTGAAAAGCAAGTGAATATATTATTTTACGTTAAAAAGCTTCGATTTCTCTTAGTGAGAACATTGGTGACCATCTATGGAGGATCAAGAGAATATTGGAAGAGAAATATGAAGGAAGCATTGTTTATGGAGTAACAATACAATGTGAGTTAGAAGAAATCAAGGGTTATATATGGGACATATATGAACACATCTAGAATTATTGGTGGCCAAGTGCTGGTGGATCTTTAGATGATCATGAAGAGAAGTTGAAAGACCTTATTAACAATATTAGACATATAAAAAATGGAGTATACAAGTTCATTGCTCACAAGAATGAGAACTTAGTTGCACCAAAAACATTGCTCTTGATGTGCAAATTACTTCTTTGAAAGTCTATCTTAATAGGTTTTCGACAATATTAACCTAGATGAATCGCCACATAGGCTCATCCTCTCACATCGGAGAACATTGCCTTTGATGTGTAACTTACTTTTTTGAAAGTTTATCATAATAGGTCTAGGAAATGTTAACATAGGTGAATTGCCACGTAGGCTCATCGTCGAATCCATAGTTTGCTTGATATATGTATCTCTACAAGATTTCTTAAATGAGTTATTTGATGGGAATCACCATTTTGAAATACCCTGTCTATCTCTTGCAAATTATAAAATTATTTTTAAATAATTTTAGTAGTCTCTTTTTTTCTCTATCTTAAAAGTAAAGTCAAAATTTGCAATTGAATTTGTTGTGACCTATAGGACGTCATTAAGAAAGCCGTATTCTTAAACTCTATCGCTTCATTCTCAAATAATGTATTGATGTGTCACTCATACTCGTTTCTTCCACAAGGATCATGAAATGTTATAAAGGGAAAATAGTTTGAATACAAGTCTTTAGGTATTCTAGAAATAGATAATGGTACACTCATGAGTTTGTAACATTCCCACTTTGAAGCTTATAATGATAAAGAGTTTTACTATGTCAATCATGATGGATACAATTTGACTAAAGTGCTTTCATAACTTACATTAGATATATAAAATAGATGAACCTTAAAGGTATTGAGATACAAAAACAACTTGATAACATGTTTTACCATAAACCAATGAGACAAAAAATGAATGTTGCAAGGTCTCACATCAAGTTACCTCATGATTAGCTAGCATCTTGTTTTCTATCGAGATTAGCTAACACGTCAAGTGTAACAAGATGATGATAGTGGAATCTCTCACCTTGCGTTACCTCATGATGATAGTATTTAGGTTAAGATTTTGCTTTCGAGTGGACGTTTTAGGATTGCTTTGAGTTTAGGAGCAAGCATCATCTATGCATGTGCTCATGTGTGGCTATTCTTTCTCATTTTGGTCTAGGACACGTTCAATTTTAGGAGTGGCCTAGTAAAGTTCTTGCCATGGAGTTCATTGTGGACAACCTTGAGTGGCTATTGTATTCTCTATTTATTTTGTTTTGTTAATTGGCTAGAGCTTTTTTAGATGGTGGTGCTCTTACCATCTTAATGCTCCATGTGTACAGCTTGCTAAAATCCTCATTCATTGAATGGCTAAACAAAGATATACAATAAAATAGGTAAGAGCATCATTATCAATTATACCAAGAAGTGTTAGATGTGCTTTCATCTCAAAATGGCATCATTTACACATTAGGTCTCTCCTCTCTTTTTGGTAGAGTCTACCATAAAATGGCATAATTGGCCACAAGTGAAGCAATGTCTCACAAAAGCTCCCCATTTGAGACATAAGAGCAAGGAATGCATACCAAGAGAATTCACACATAACCAAGTAGGATGCTTCTAAGAAGTCTTCCAAAGCATGCATATTCTATTTCTATTGATAGCTCAAGAGGAATCAACATTTCACCAATCTTAGCCATGATATCAAACAAAAGAGCCCAATACACAACCGCACAACCCTCCACTTCCACCCAAACTAGGAATTCTTTCTTGAATAGTTTTGTACAATCCGTTGGTCGGTCTCCATGGAACAATAAGCACCAAGTTGCAATCGTAAAACAATGGTAACTTGCCTAAAAGTACATCACACTGACGAGGGGATCTGAGCATAAACGAAAAGAGGAAAAGGAACATGGCATCTTCATATCCACACTAGCATCAAAAACATCATTCTAATCACAATTTGGAAAAGTATTATGATTGTGGTGTATATATCAATCGCATATATCATACATATGTGTATAGATTTACTATTAGTTCGAAAAAACTTTTCAAAACCTTCTCGTTCTTCACCTAAGAAAATATTGATGACATGTTACATACCTTTCTTATTAGCCTTGTGGCGAGAGAGAGAGAGAGAGAGAGAGAGAGAGAGAGAGAGAGAGAGAGAGAGAGAGAGAGAGAGAGAGAGAGAGAGAGAGAGAGAGAGAGAGAGAGAGAGAGAGAGAGAGAGAGAGAGAGAGAGAGAGAGAGAGAGAGAGAGAGAGAGAGAGAGAGTGTGTGTGTGTGTGTGTGCATGCTTCTACAAATTGGTGCTTGATAGGTTTTTAGAAAGGTTGTGTTCCTATAATAGTGTATTGTTCTAATAGCCTTTGGCTTGATATGAGATGTTGCCATTCAGCTTGGTTGGCTTGAATGCATGATGTAAATATTTCGATACATTAATTTCCACTTTCATATGAGAGAGAGAGAGAGAGAGAGAGAGAGAGAGAGAGAGAGAGAGAGAGAGAGAGAGAGAGAGAGCATGTGTATCCGTGGATTAGGTGACTTCACAATACTCGATCATGGATGGTGTTGAGCGAGAGGCTTGGGATGCTTTGGCAATTGTGTCTTTGAAACATGACATGTAGTCTTGGATGCATCCTTCTCAGCCAGGAGATACTTATCACTCTCTTCAGCATCCAAACACTTGGGCGAGATTGGATAGGATCTACATTTGTCAGAGTGATTCTTTTCTTCCTCTAGTCGTTGATATGTGGGTGGAATGACAGCATGCCTTGTCAGACCACTATCCTTTGGTCTTGGAGTTGACTCACAAACTTGTTCATGCCTTTAAGGCTCTCCTTGCTCGCTTGCCTCTTTGTTTCAATCAATCCTTTCTACTACAAAATCAATTTTTGGAATGTATTCAACAACTGATTGTTTCTTTTCGCTCCAGGGTCCTATCTAAAGGGATGGAAGCATGGGATGTTTTTAGGGATAATGCACAATCGTTATCTCGATAGTATGGTATTCAACATGCTTCCTTGTTAAGCGTTGAATTGTAGCATGCACATTCTTTGTTAGCCTACTCAATGTCTCTATGCTAGTCGAGGAATACCACTGACGACTTGCTCACATGCATTGAATGGTTAAAAGGAAAAATTCAATCTCTACAAGAAGAGGAATATGCTAAATACAAATTGCTAGCTAGAGCATAAGCTTTACATGACAATAATTGTCAATGTCATCAATTCTTTGCTCGATTACACTAGAAATACGCTCCGAAAAACATTGTGCTTTTGTTGGATGAGCAAGGAGTTATGGTGTCTGATCTTGCTTCCATCATTTAGATGTGTGCTGATTTTTATAAATCATTGTTGGGCCCACAAGAGATTCTTTTATATGTTTCTATTCACTCTGCTCAGTGTAATGGTTTCTTTATATAAAATCTTCTCTAAAATCATTGCCAACAGATTGCAAAAAGTATTTCTACATTTGGTTCATTCACATCAATACGGTTTCATTAAGGGCCGGAATATAATGCACAACATTTTGAATGTTCAACTAGGGATTGAATATGCTATAGCTTTAGGCCAGCAGGTTATTATGCTTTAGCTTGATATTAAAAAGGCATTTGACCATGTTAGCTGGTCGTTTTTGGGGTAGCTCATGTCCACAATGGGATTTGGGTCTCATATGATTTCTCTTGTTGATACCCTTAGTCAGGGTGATGTGGCCCATATTGCACTTAATGGAGAGATCACTTTTGAAATTGCCTTATCTTAGTCTCTTCGACAAGGCTGCCCTCTAAGCCCTTTGCTGTTTGCTTTAGTCACTCATCCGATCTCTCATTGTTGGATGAGTTGTCCGATCAAGTTGAGATTGTTGGTTTGTCTCTTCCTAGTGGGGCCTAACTTGTGGGTCAATCCTTAGTAGATGATTCCTTCATGTTCCTTAAAGTTGATCGTCCGAATGTTAATTAGGCAATGGTTGCATGGAATATTTTTGCTATGACATTAGGACTTTATATTAATGCTCTAAAATCTACAATGCTCTCTTGCACTTAGAATGATTTGTAGGCCTTGGGTTGGCATGGAATTGTGATTTCTAAGGGAAAAATAACCAGACACTTGAGTTATCCTATTGGGGTGGATGTAGCTCTCCATGCCTTGCTGGATTGGATGCCTCCCATATTCATGATCGGTTCATATACTGGAAATCTCAAGGCTAGCCTCTTTATATGAGACTTAAAATTTCTCAATGCATCATGATCGTCATGATTTCATTTTCTTGCCATTGCCTTCTTGGACTAAGAAGTCTCTTTTGGAATTGGTTCAACCCATCCGATTCATGTTGTGGAAAAAGAAAGGGAATCTTTTGGCGATTTCATGGCAGCATGTGACTACTCCTAAAAGGATGGGGGAAGCAACTTTATTAGATGCTAGTTTGCATATGGTAGTTTTGAGGCTAGCTCTTTTGTAGGCACAATGTGTAGAGAATAATCCCTAATAAGATATTGCAAATTTTTTTATAGAAAGGACTGGTATCTCTCATGGTAGCACGATTATTCATGTTTCTTGGTGGCATGTGCTTAATTCCACGAGACCTATTAAGGTCTCCCAGTCTTTTCTCCTTTCTCATTTGATTGCATCTTGGCAAGCAATGTTACATTTTGCAGTTTGACACCCTCCTTTCTCATTTGTAATGTATTGGTAGCTAGTCTAGGTCCTCTATCTAATGCCATTGGATGCCACAAAGCACTATTTTCCATAAGTACACCAAATGGTTGAAAAGAGTTGAAGCAGATGTGGAGAATTGAACCTTAGAATTAAGTGCATGCCATTGTGAATAATCTTCGTATTACCATACGAAAGGCCCTGATCCTCAAGAAAAAAAAAGGGCCATGACAGTCCATGGTTGTTGACCATCACACATCGTGTGAGAAAGAGACCAAGGAAGGGCTGCCATATGGGTCTCAATGGATTTCGCGGTACAAAGATGGCTCTAAGGTATTCAAGATATAGTACATACATAGAACCTTTCTTCATAGCATGAAACAAAGTGTTAGGTGAGATCCTTCAAGGAAACATTAGTCCAAGGTAGCAATGGAAAAAACTAAGTGACCATGGGAAGCATAATGGTATATGCCACTTTAAGGCATGTATGAAACAACAAAGCTTGGGGTTTCCAATAAACAAGCCCGACTTCCAATTTTTGTGATATCCATTTCAACAAGAGTCTTGGCTGCAAATCAACACCCAAGAGATAACCAAGATACCTTACAATGTCTCCCTACTAAACAACTATACCCTACCACCCCAAATCTAGCAAATTCAAGCTAATAAAAGCAATAAGGGGGGATTTGGCAACATTAATACTGAAACATGATGCATGTACAAACAATCCCTAAACATTTAAATTTGTGCAAAGGTTAAAAGTGTTTGCTTCTAGAACAATAAATGTATCATCAGTCAGCACCTGGCTAACAAAATCTTTGTGGGAAGGGAGAGATAAACTAGCTAGATATCTCGTATCAACCATATGTAATAACATAGAAAGAATGGGATGAATAGTGAGCACAAAAAGAGATTAGCCTTTTCGAATCGAGTGTGCGAGGGAAAAGAACTCAATGACTCCAACATTTAATATAACATGGGAAGTAGCACCCGCACTAAGGGTATAGATTAGCATGGATATACAAGGCTCAAAACACATGATTTGCATGAGATCCACAAGAAAACACCATTCCAAGAAGTTGAAGGCCTTTTCAGAATTCAGTTGCACCACACAACCTCTTGTTGTGTGTGTTGCATACCCAAGACCTTTATCATTAAGCAAATGCAATAAAACCTCCATAACTTTATCCTCATGGATATAAGCCTCTAGGGTGTCTTCCATGTCCTAGAGAACTTGATCTCTGACCAAGGCACAATGACAGTGTTACACTGACATTTGATGCTACAGCTTGTTTGGCATTGTCATTTGATGCCCGATTCGTTCCATTTGATGCTTGAATGTTAGGGGAATGTATGCCTATTGTTTGGCAACCATTTGGAGTTGATTTTGGTGCTGAAATTCTCAGTTTTGAATAGTAAATCACAGCTGTACACAGTTGCGCTGAAGTCATTTTACTCACGTATACTTATGCCTGCTTTTTGGGCTATGTTTCGGGCATATATGGTGATGTATTGACACTTGGGGCTCGACATAGAGCTTGGTTTTGATTTGGAATCATTGGTTGAGCTTGAGCTTGCTTTGCAAAGCACTTGGATGCTCCATCTTGGATGTACTTATGGGAGAGGGTAAGAGAAGATGGCTAAGTCTAGGATCAAGATAGAGGGAATTGTGCAGCCTCTCGGGGCAACTCTTCTCTCTCTCTCTCTCTCTCTCTCTCAAGCTCTCTCTCACAATCTCTTGGAGGGGTATTCTTCTCTCTACCTCTCTCTCGCAGCCTCTCGGGGTCTCCTTATGCTCCCTTGTGCCTCCCCATGCCTCATATTTATAATGAATTAGAGAGGAGGGGATAAGGCTGAGAACAAGAGTGGAGGGGCTCTTGGAAGACTCAGTGATCTCATGCTCAGATCATAAATCTGATGGTTGCATTGATTGCACATGCATAAACAACCTGAGGAGAACATGCCGACTGCAAATTCAAAAGATTTGCAAAATAGTCCTAACACATACATACAATAGATCCATATTTCATGACCATATGAGCATCTGCATTCTATAGCCTCACAATATTCTGTCACACAAAGGATGCTTGCAAAGCTCAAAAAAATTTATGATCCTGACAAGAATGGTCATGAAGACCCTTAATTAGGTCTTGAAGCTTAGCTTGCTAAGAAAATCATAGCTAAAAATGAGACCAGAAAAGCATCATGTGGAGAATGAAGTGATAATATGTGAACCAAGACCAAGAGGTCCATCGCAAAATACAAACGTTGCATAGTAAGAAAAGCATGGTAAATTCCATATTTCCTTGGCACTCGTTGCACATTAAGAGGTAGACTTTCAAACGAGTCCAAGCCTCTTAATGGAAAAGTGTAGAAAAGCTTTCCAAGAAACTAGCTCATATATCCCTTGAAGAGAACATGACTTAAAAAAGAAGAGTTGAATCGCAAGGGTAACTGACCCAAATGACCTGCGAAAGCATCCACATGCTATCTTACTCATAACAAGCTATAAAGGAAAATGACATGACAAGATAGATTGTTGCAATATTTGCACTTTTAGAAATCCTCATGCACATCATAGATATAGTCCAATTGAGACCACATGGCCAAGTATTGAGTTGAGTGAAATATAAACCTTGAAGTTGATGGAGAAAACCATGAACAAAGATCCTATTTTTGAACCTCCATGGAAAAAGCATTCCAAGCTTGGCTTTTCAAGATATCCATCAAAGAGTGCTCCAAAGTAGAATGGCAAGAGTCAAGGCACATATTACATCACCCATAACCAAACTTGCTCGACCCAAAGACAAAGAATCGTGAAGACAGTTTCACACAGTGTGATGGTGCAATGAGTCATTGGGCACATAAAGCCCAACTAGCCATAAAACCTGTCCTTCAATAACAATTTCAATCAATAGAGAGCATCCATGGACATCACTCTTAATAAGCATTGGTTGGAATTTCCCACGCACAACTATAAGGACACTCAAGTCGTGGATTGCCTTACTACCACCAACATAAAAAAGATGAAAACCATGGCAATCCAAAATATGACCAGCATCATCATGACTTTTTTGCTCAATAGCACGTGAGACATTTCAACTGTTCTCATGCAAAATATGCCACATGTAATACTAGTTATTGTAGGAACAAATCCCATGAGCATTCTTAGTCGCAATATATCTAAACCAAAAACATCAAAGATGAGGCTACTCACACCTTGCTTGAACTTTCTTTGCCAATGCCTCAAAAATCCCATTATTCAAGAAATCTTCCGAAACTATAAAAGCACTCTACCTTGAATGGGCATATTTTGAAGAGAAAGGGTTAACTGCATTCGTAGAGGAGGCCAAATGAGGGTATCTACAATCTCGTGAGGTGATCACTTTGCCTTTATGATCAAAACCAAGGTGTGCCAATAGGCTTGGGACGATCCCAAGAATGCTCATCATGCATTCACAATATTGTGTGGATTTGGAGCCCCAAGAGGAACACCAAGAAAATGGAAAATCTATTGCAAGAAAATCTATCTTGTATCATCAACAAGCATGTTCTTCATATTTTATGTGACCACAACAAGGAAAAGAACACCAGTTAACAAGAAATCTTCATGCAGCTTCATATAAACAATTCTTCCATGGCTTCAACAAAATTGATTATGCTCTTCATATTCTTCGTAGAATTCATCAAGAAACCATAAAGACACAAGAGAATACACCACATTGAATGGAAATCATCACATAGTATTCTTCTTCAAAGGTTCCATAGCTTTCTCTCACAATCTCTCACTCATAAATACATTATTTTGTATAGATTTGGCTATCACACACACACACACACACACACACACACACACTCTCTCTCTCTCTCTCTCTCTCTCTCTCTCTCTCTCTCTCTCTCTCTCTCTCTCTCTCTCTCTCTCTCTCTCTCTCTCTCTCTCTCTCTCTCTGTGACCACTCTCCATGAGCAGTTCTACACTACACTTGAAGTGCATCTAGATTGTATCTAGTCTGTATACCATTTTATACCTACTCACGTAGTTCACCATAACACCAGATAGTAGCTTTACTGGGCCTTGGAAAACTTCCTAGACATTTTGTATGTAACCTTTGGTCTCATAGACCAACTTGGCCTTTTGTAGACGCTAATATAACTCTCTCTCTCTCTCTCTCTCTCTCTCTCTCTTACATGATCTCTCTCAATAGTACAATGAGACAATCAATAATAATCATCCATAACCCCTCTTTGGTCGTGGATACCCCTTCCAAGAGGTATGTCTAGTATGAAAGGTCACCGAGACCACTGCAGTAACCCTTGAGAGCTCACTATTGTCACTGTCACTTTAGCCTTTACTTCATGTCTTCAACAGCTACTTCTTCCACTTCTTTGAGCTATTTTGAACTCATGTTCATCTCTTCCCATGGTTGGAAAACTTTCCCAAGGTACACATTCATCTCATATCACACTTATAGAGGTATATAGAACAGAACATAATAGAGATAGAGGCTCTACAGATGCTCAACAGAGGGTTAACACAAGGCATTTGAAAGCCTTTAGCTCAACTTAAATCATTCAAAACCATCAAAAGAATCAATCAATAAACTTCCAAACACTCTCAAAATTTATCAATCATTTTAACCCCTTATACAAAAGTAAAATAGAGCAAAACAGAAGCTCAACACACTCAAACAGAACCAATCAAACACTAACATGACATCAAAAGAACATGTCAGAACATCATATCTCCACTATAAAACATTATGAGCTTCCAAAACATAATCAACCTCATCCAAAACACTCTCAATTACTTCCAAAACAACTAATCATCATACAAAATCCATAAAAAATCAACAATTTAGTCCTAAAAAATAACAAAAATCAGCCAAAAAATCAATTATTTCAACCCTCAATAGGATTGCTTTGAATTAGAAGGGTCCATGATAGGCCATGTGGCACATAAGATTTATCATTTCTATGTATATATATACATAAGTAATCTTGGGTGCCTAACAATGGACCCATGGACTGTTGAATTTCAACCTTCTTGCCCTTTCTATGTTGAAAATCAACCCATTCTGAATCTTCAAGATTTGAAGATAGCACATGTTACTCATCTTGGACCAAATCTTTTTTTAGAGTCCATTCGCGAGTGACTAGTGTATCAAGCATCATACCAGTATTAATATCAAGAGAAGTAATAACATCTTTTTTTTTCGAACAGCCAGCCACCATGAAGTGACCAAGCAGCTTGCTACAAGAGAAGTTGTGGCCAACAAAGATGCCCCATTTAATTATAAACCATAGTGGATGCAACATGCTCATTTCAAAGCATTGGGCTCTTATATCAACATGTCGCTTATTTATGAAGTGGAATAAATAGACCTTTTTGATGCACCAATATTCTTTGTTTCAATTAAGAAAGATGATAAGATGTATATGTATGCTTACTCAAGTAATGTTTGATAACACAAGAAAAGCAATCCTGAAGTGTCTTGAAAGGATTATTAGCATCGACAATTCAAGGAAAAATTTTTACTTGTTAAAGAAAATCTCTCTATTGCTTGGAAGAATATATGAGATTCCAATTGGGCCTTTTTCTTGTGGTATCCCATGACATGCATAATCAATTCTTATTGCATGTTCTCATAGTTGGAGGCACCAAAACAGTATTAATGGCTACTATTGCATCCCTTAGCAAAGGCCAATAAATTGCAAGAGAGCTTTCAGCCTCAATCCACATTGGACATTCTTGTTTAAGCACATGCTAGAAATCAGTCATGGGTCTCCATGGCACCACATGCACCAAATCTCTATCAAAGAAGAGGGGCACCTTGCCCAAAAGGTTATCTTGATTCATGATTGATGTGAGCACAACCTCATAGAAGCCCTTAGGGCCCACAAAAATCTATTCAACACAATCACACATTAGAATGGAAATCAATCACCAATGGATCCAAGGATTCATCGGGATCTTGCCCATGAAAAAAAAGATAATCCCATGCTCAGAAAAAGCAGAGGAGTGAAGAAATTTTTGTGTATCAACATGATTATCCACAATTTCTTCTTCGTGCCAATTTGGAAGATTGCTATGGTTACGTTGAACATATTTACCCACAACAAAGAGTTAGCAAATATCTAGCAAATATTTCCAATCCAAGTTTGGGGAATCATTTGAGCGATTAGTAGCATATGCATGCAAGCATGGTAGAGACTTCAAAGGGATAGAACTCTCGACAATCGTTGTGGAAGAATCTGCATCATGTTTGTTGTGTTTCACAATAGGCTGTGTATCACATCGTTGAGCCATTTCCTCAGCCATCTCCTTAGTACATGGGACCATCTCATCTTCTATCTCAAAATCTTGCCCCAAGGTTCCAACCACCTAAATTATGAAAGCTGTATTGAGCTCAAACATGGTGACAAAAGGGTGGATTGTAGATCTAACTTTAAGGTTTCTTGGAGAGATTGTTGTATGCCAAGGGAATAATACCTCCCTAGAAAGGAGATTAATGTGTTGAATAAGGTCTAGCTACCAATGTAGTAGACCTTACAACTTAGCAAGGTTTGTCTATACCCCAAATGCACAATAAAAAACAAAAGCATTTCAGCTTGTTGTCCAATTGTGCCAACATCCCCAAAGACATAGGAATGGAAAGAGAATCTTCATATATGGTTGTGTTGGAGTAGGGTATTTGGATCAAGCAAAGACCCAATCAAAGGGGCATAATGAAGTGCCAATCATAACTTGCTGAACAACAAACAATAGTGACTAGATTTTTCACTCGAAGGGGCATGAAAGAAAGTGATGGCGAGAAGATTTCGTATAAGTGAGGTAGAAAAAACAAGGGCCATTGGAAATGTGGCATTTTGCAGGTGTCTCGGCAAGAGGCATCCCACCAACCATAGCACACCAAAGGAAGACTTTACTTTTGTACGACATCTTATTCAAGCAACCCTCCAGGACTGCCCTTTTCCACCAAACACGAGATTTTTGCAAACCCTAGACATTATTGACCTTGGTGACTAGCCAATGGTGGTCCTTAATCATCAAGTGGTATGTTTGATTAGTGCAAACCCTAGACATTATTGGCCTTGGTGACTAGCCAATGGTGGCCCTTAATCATCAAGTGGTACATTTGATTAGCCAAAGCCTTTTCTCATGGATGACCCACAAGGTTCCAATCCTATCAAAGATGACAAGAAATGAGGGCAAGGTACGGCTCTCTAGGTTGCAATGTTGTCAAAAGGTGGTCCCACAATTTCCTATAACCCAAAGGGATGCAAAAAAACCTCCTAGCAATGTGAAAATACATCAACCCCTAGTGACTCACCATAGTGGCATCAAAGACCCTAGTCATGCCATGCAATTAAATTTAGGATAAACCTCTTACTTCCCATCCAAAAAAGTAGCTTGGACAGTGCCATCAATTCCACTTGAAAAGAGTTAATGGGCAAACAATCCCCAATAGGGTGCCATTAGGCCTTTTGAAGAGTCGATTTCCATGAGCAAGCAAGAAGGAAGAGAATAAGGAAAAGGGTGCATCAACATTAAGAACCTCCCACTAAGAACCATGAATGGTTGCATTACCATGAACCACACTCACTCTTCCAAAAAGAACCAAGCAACAAAAGCCTAGGGGTGGTGATTAGTACACATGTCATGAAAGAGAGACAATTGAAGAGCAAATATGTGAGTACGTGCATCCACAACAACCCCATGACCCATACTTTTAGGAGTGCAAGCATGGCTCTAAGAGATCCAGGAGATACCTATGTGTAAAGTGTCCTTTTTCCATAGCATAAATAAAATATGTCTAGTAAGAATCCTCAAGGTGGAGGCAATCCAAGCAAGAGTGGCAAAAAATAAGTGAGCATGGGAAACATGATGGAATCTGCCAGTTTAAGGCGGATCTAGAAAGCCCAAGCTTGCCATTTCCAATACTAAAACTTCATCTCCAATAAAAAATCCATTGCAACAATTGCTTTGGCTAAACATCAACACCTAGGGGGTTAAGCTAGATGCCACATAACATTCCCATAGGGATGACCATCCCTTGCCATTGCAAAGAGTGTAGATCTAGTTCAATATAGTTGATGAGGGGGGATTTAGCTGATTGATATGAAGACCAAAGGCTTGCCCAAAAAGCTTCCAAACATTCAATGCTTTGTGGAGGTTTCCTTGTTTTACTTTGAGGATCATGAACATGTCATCCACTAATGGTTGGCCCACAAAATGTTCACCAAAGGGAAGAGAGAGACAAGCCAACCATCCTATGTCCACTAAATAAGAGAGCATGTGATCCCACCATTCAACATGACCCATGAGGATGCATCCATATTGACCGTGTGTATTAGATAGGACATGTGTGGACCAAAGGCCATAACATGCATGAGCTCTGCCACAAAAGATCAATCCAAATAATCAAAATCCTTTTCCAGATCCAATTGAACTAGCACAACTTCTTGATTGGAGTGCTTTGCATAGTCAATGGCTATGTGAACATTCAGCACATTGTGCAACATATTCCGGTCCTTGATGACTCCATACTGATTAGGGTGCACCAAGGCAAGGAGGTGCTTGTGAAGGCAATTAGCCATGACCTTAGAAAATAATTTATACATGGATCCCATCAAAGAAATTGGCCACCATTTTGTCATCATCGAGCAACAACACTTTTGAAATCAACTTAATGACTTTTACCTTCCATGAGGCAAGCAGCTGGTAGCATAGGATGATACACAACCCAAATGCAACTAACCATTAATCATCCGATCTTTCCAAGAGGTATCTTGGTTCAAAGGGGGAAAAGGTTGCAAGAAACGTAAGGAGGTTGAAATAGAGTCCAGCAAATGAGGATAGCCTTAAAAAACATGAAAGAATGGGGAGTTGATTTGAAAGACATGACAATAGCACTTGTCGGTAGAAGAGCATTATCAATAGTGATCAACCCTATATGCACCATTCTATTCATCATCAACCTCTATTCTTGTCTGCCTTCCCATGAGAGAAGCTTCGAAACAACTAGCAATTCAACTCTTAAGGAGTTTGCTAACTCACAATTTGGAGGTGGGTGCCAATAAGATTTGGGCAAGCAACCATTTTCAAGAATGGACCAAATGATTCAAAAGTATGGACGATTTTAAATGAGCAAGCTATTCAACATAAACCACATGCCACCATGAGACAAAAATACTAGTGTTTCCCATGCTTTATACCCTAATCATTAAGGAAAAACCTAGTAATAAAAAACTAGTGTAGTTCTCCAAATGATTCAAAAGCATGGAAGATTTAAAATGAACAAGCTATTCATCATTAACCACATGCCAACATGAAGTAGGAATGGTGGTGTTGCCCCTGCTTAATACCTTGATCTTTAGTGAAAAACGTGGCAATCAAAGACCAAGGTTATTGGCTCACACAAAGCATCAAATAGTGACCAATGAAGAGCAATCATATGTGTCTCCAAATCCAAAACAACCCCACCTTCCATTTTTTTGGAGTACAAACATGGTGCTGGGAGATCCAAGCTATGCCCACTCGTATAGAATCCTTCTACCAAACCAAGAACTAGATGGGCAATGATTTCCCATATATGATACTTTGACCAAGGGAGCAATGGTAAGTAATATGAGACCATTGATACCATAATTGTTTTAGTGACTTTGAATAGTACATAGAAAGCCCATGCTTGCTATTTCCAATATATGAAGTTGTCCATAATGCATGTGGAAATCTAGCCCATCAACATTTTACCCTACATGCATCCCCAAAGGATAGCCCAAATTTCTTCGAACGATGCCTTTGTACTAGTACAATCTCACCTTGCCAATCCAATGTAGGATCACTTTCAATACAATCGATAAGAGCTAATTTCGAGGCATGAATGTGAAGCCTTGTAGCAAGAGTAAACAAGTCCCAGGTATCCATTACTCTACGTATATTATCACAGCTAGCCTTGAGAAACATGAAGGTTTCATTAGCCAAAGCGATCAACTACTCTTACGAAGGACGAGAGAGGTAGACCACCTCGTTATTAGCCGCCAAGCTAGACAACATCATCAAAATGTAACGAGTGGCCAAAGCAAAGAACAAAGGACTCAATAGACATCTAACAGATCTGTGAAGAGGAAAGGGTTCCATGATGCCACCATTGAGTAAAACTTTCGAAGCAGAATCTAAGATGATGATGTTTATAAGAGGCTATCCCTTAATATGGAAGACCCTATGAGAACTAATGTAGTAATTGTTGCATATAGCCATCAAATATCTCATGCCAAATAAAAGAGAAATTAAATGCAAATATAACTTCCTTCGTAAGTATAAAAAAGGATGGATAGGACACTTAGGCATCTCAAACACCAAAGATGATTATTCAGAAAGAACATAGCATTGAAAAATTTGAATATCCAAATCCTCTAGCAAGAAAGAATCATCATCCATGACATGGATATGATCCAAAACTCTGTTTCCAAGTACTATATTGAATGAAAGATATAACCATAGTCAAGAGAAATAACCAAGCAATAGATTCTATTTCAACACTATTGAAGTAAAAGCATCCCAATCCTAGCATTTAGGTCCATCCATTAGTCCATGTGTGGAGGTCAAATGAGGTGGATCAACAAATACATTAAAATTACTCGTTACATCTAGGCCTTCCAAGAGAAAGCTATGCATGGAGTTGCGTTGCCATAATTTATGATGACCAAATACATTAGTGGCAATATATAGGCCAACTAACCATGGTACTTCCCTAACAATGTCAACAACTACAAATCTTCCCAACACATCTCTCTTAATCAAAACTAGTTGAAATTTCTCATGAACAATTAGCAACACACCTAAATTGGTTCTTGCATGAACAGTAGCATTGAAGAGCTTAAAACCATGATAGTGGACTCTTCTTGCTTCTTTGTGACCCCTACACTTTGCCACACACAAAACATCACAACCATTAGAATGCAAAATCTACCACATATCATGTTGTTTGCAATGAGAGCAAAATCAAGTTTGTAATTGAAATTGCCTCTCTATGGAATTATTTGCCAAAACAACAAAAACATCCTCATTCAAAAAGTCAAGCAAAACAACAAGGGAATTCCTCACATTATTATGCACTTTAGAAGTCAAGGATTGATCCACATCAACAGTACTACGATGTAGGGTATCTATGGTTCCACGAAGTAATCACTTTACCACATTTATCAATGTTTTGGGGGGGGGGGGGGGGGTTTCGTGATGACTCCTATTGGGACCTTAAGACTATAAGTTGTCTTAGGGCTCAACGGTGTAATATTAATATTGTGGGAAGAATATTTATCCTTGTGACACACATAGGTACTCTAAACATTGTGTGTGTTAGCTAAAGATCTAGTGTGCAAGACATCATTGAACTTTTTATCCTTCTTCAAATACACTTCCTTCCAACCATGAGCATCAGGAGGATGAAACCAATTGTTTCCCTTTGTCTATATTTCCTACCACATGTCGAATACCTATATGCATATGCAAGCAAGATCATCCTATTGTACAACACAAACATTGTTTACACATTAAGTCTGTCCTCTCTTTTCGATAGAGTCTACCATAAAATGGCATAATTGGCCACAAGTGAAGAAATGTCATGCAAAAGTTCCCCATTTGAGACAGAAGAGCAAGGGATGCATACCAAGAGAATTCACACATAACCAAGTAGGATGCTTCTAAGAAGTCTTCCAAAGCATGCATATTCTATTTCTATTGGTAGCTCAAGAGGAATCAACATTTCACCAATCTTAGCCATGGCATCAAACAAAAGAGCCCAATACACAACCGCACAACCCTCCACTTTCCACCCAAATTAGGCATTCTTGCTTGAATAGTTTTGTACAATCCGTTGTCGGTCTCCATGGAACAATAAGCACCAAGTTGCAATAGTAAAACAATCGTAACTTGCCTAAAAGTACATCACATTAACAAGGGGATCTCAGCATAAATGAAAAGGGGAAAAGGAACATGGCACCTTCATATCCACACTAGTATCAAAAACATCATTCTTATCAAAATTTGGAAAAGTATTATGATTGTGGTGTATATATCAATTGCACATATCATACATATGTGTATAGATTTACTATTAGTTTGAAAAAACTTTCCAAAACCTTCTCGTTCTTCACCTAAGAAAATGTTGATGACATGTTACCTAGCTTTTTTTAATAGCCTTGTGGGGAGAGAGAGAGAGAGAGAGAGAGTGAGTGCATGTGTATATGTGGATTAGGTGACTTTACAACACTCAATCATGGATGGTGTTGAGCGAGAGGCTTGGGATGCTTTGGCAGCTGTGTCTTTGAAACATGACATGTAGTCTTAGATGCATCCTTCTTAACCAGCATATAATTATCGCTCTCTTCAGCATCCAAACACTTGGGCGAGATTGGATAGAATCTACATTTGTCAGAGTGATTCTTTTCTTCATGTAATCATTGATATGTAGGTGGAATGACAGCATGTCTTGTCAGACCACTATCCTTTGGTCTTGGAGTTGACTCACAAACTTGTTCATGCCTTTAAGGCTCTCCTTGCTGATTTGCCTCTTTGTTTCAATCAATCCTTTCTACTGCAAAATCAGTTTTTGGAATGTATTCAACAACTGATTGCTTCTTTTCGCTCCAGGGTCCTATCTAAAGGGATGGAAGCATGGGCTGTTTTTAGGGATAATGCACAATCGTTATCCTGACATTATGGTATTCAACCTGCTTCCTTGTTAAGCGCTAAATTGCAACATGCGCAATCTTTGCTAGCCCACTCGATGTCTCTGTGCCAGTCGAGGAATACCACTGACGACTTGCTCACATGCATTGAATGGTTAAAAGGCAAAGTTTAATCTCTATAAGAAGAGGAATATGCTAAATACAAATTGCTAGCTAGAGCATAATATGAGCAAGGTGTTATGGTGATTGATCCTGCTTCCATCATTCAGATGTGTGTTGACTTTCATAAATCATTGTTGGGCCCACAAGAGATTCTCTTTGATGTTGCTGTTCACTTTGCTCACGGATACATTTGCAATTTGGTTGGTAACTAGGTTAAGCCAGAATGGGTTGATTTGATGGAGGAGGTTGATAGTTCGGAGGATGAAGTGGAAGAGGTGTTGTCCCATTTGTCTCGAAGGAAAAGCTCTCGTTGGGATGTGCTCCCTAATGAGTTGTTTTCAATTCATGTTGAGTAGCTTAAGGACCCATTGACTCACATGTGTCAATAGGTGTTGAAATCTGGTATGATACCTTCAGATTGGAAGATTGCTATCATTTGGTTATTTCCTAAGGTTTTCTCTCGAATTGCCTTGAAACAATGGAGACTCATTTATGTAATGGTTTCTTTATATGAAGTCTTCTCTAAAATCATTGCCAACAGATTGCAAAAAGTATTTCTGCATTTGGTTCATTCACGTCAATATGGTTTCATTAAGGACCGGAATATAATGCACAACATTTTGAATGTTCAACTGGAGATTGACTATGCTACAACTTCAAGCCAGCAGGTTATTATGCTTCAGCTTGATATTAAAAAGGCATTTGAACATGTTAGTTGGTCCTTTTTGGGGTAGCTAATGTCCACAATGGGACTTGGGTCTCGTATGATTTCTCTTGTTGATACCATTAGTCAGGGTGATGTAGCCCACATCGCACTTAATGGAGGGATCACATATGAAATTGCTTTATCTCAGTCTCTTCGACAAGGCTGCCCTCTAAGCCCTTTGTCGTTTGCTTTAGTCACTCACATGATGTTTTCATTATTGGATAAGTTGACTGATCAAGGTGAGATTGTTGGTTTGTCTCTTTCCAATGGGGCCTAACTTGTGGATTAATCCTTAGTAGATGTTTTCTTCATGTTTCTTAAAGTTGATCGTTCGAATGTTAATTAAGCAATGGTTGCGTGGAATCTTTTTGCTATGGCATTAGGACTTTATATTAATGCTCCAAAATCTACAATGCTCTCTTGTACTTAGAATGATTTGTAGGCCTTGGGTTGGCATGGAATTATGATTTCTAAGGGAAATATAACCAGACACTTGGGTTATCGTATTGGGGTGGATGTAGCTCTCCATGAATTGTTGGATCGGATACCATTCCATATTCATAATCGGTTCATATACTGGAAATCTCAAGGCTAGCCTCTTCATATGAGACTTAAATTTTTTGAATGCATCATGATCAACATGATTTCGTTTTTCTAGCCATTGTCTTCTTGGACTAAGAAGTCTCTTTTGGAATTGGTTTAACCTATCCAATTCATATTGTGGAAAAAGAAAGGGAATCTTTTATCGATTTCTTGGTAGCATGTGACTACTACTAAAAGGATGGAGGGAGCAACTTTATTGGATGTTAATTTGCATATGGTAGTTTTGAGGCTAGCTCTTTTGCAGGCACAATGTATAGAGAATTATCCCTAATCAGATATTGCAACTTTTTTTATAGAAAGGAATGGTATCTCTCATTGTAGCACGATTATTCATGTTTCTTGGTGGCATGTGCTTAATTCTATGAGACCTATTAAGGTCTCCCAATCTTTTCTCCTTTCTCATTTGATTGCATCTTGGCAAGCAATGTTACATTTTGCAATTTGATGGATGCCCTCTTGATTTGCGTAAAGAGGAGAATTCGCCGCAAGGTGAATTGTTCATGTGGAGGCTACTTATTGGGGGTCTTCCAACTAGGGATGTGCTGCATGGCTGCAAGATCTCTGCTAGTCGTGTATTCTGCACATGTGATAAGACAATGCTTCATCTTTGTCTCTTACCTTGTTGCCAAACCAATTTGGAGTTTTGTTTTTCGTGTGGTTCTCAGCGACGAGTGAACATTGGATATCAGCTCATTCGTGGACTATGGCAAATATGACATCTATGTCCTCTTTGCATTTAAATTATTTTTGCCTCTTCCATTTAGCGTACTCGGAATACCGTGATTTTTTATTCAATATCGGGCATTCATGGTCATGTGGCCCGTGTTCATGGTTTAGTCTAATGGCAGATCTCTATGGTGTGAGAGCTGATCTAGTTCTTCCTGACATTGTTTATCCTTGGTTGGATATTGTTTGCTCCACACCAACTGTCCTTTCTGTGTTATAGTCTTGGTAGACTTTCATTTGTATGTATTTTTTCTTTGTTGACCTGATGGTTTGATGTAAATATTTACTACTTAATTCAATTATCTTCACGGAGAGAGAGAGAGAGAGAGAGAGAGAGAGAGAGAGAGAGAGAGAGAGAGAGAGAGAGAGAGAGAGAGAGAGAGAGATTAATCGGATCTGCCCCAGCACCATCGCGCCTTCTACCTATCGTTAAACGAGTAAACCCTATTCGTCTTGCAACTTTGCATCTTCTACGTCTCCACAGGCTTGTGCCTCGGATCAGTAGCGTCGCTGTTTGAGGAGGGTCACGTGCAATCTTCTTGGTCCTCCCTTTTCTGATACGCAGTGGGTCACGCCTACTCGCCTTATTAAAAGCCATGAAAATCGACCTGCTCCTGCGTTCCTTGTACATATACTCTTCTGCTCAACCTACAAATTTGGCATCCCTTCTTTCTGTAGTGTTTGTGTGAACGACTAAAGGAACGAGAACACCTTTTGCACTTACTATTCCTACGTAGAGTGTTTCCACATAGGGCCTGCAGAAGTCACTCACAGCCCAAATCTGGTGGGACACAACACTAACATGTACAGTGACACATCTTGTGATCACCATCTACTTCTATAATGGCGAATCTATAGAAATCCAATGGCATCGATATGGCCTTTCTCAATGAGCAGATTGGGCAAGGGAATGACTTCGTCGATCCGGATGGTGGTTCCTCGACTGATGAACTCGGGCCATTGCAGGAAAGCGAAGAGATGGGCAAACGTCGTAGGGTGTCAGTTGAAGAACCGGTCTTGGGCCCAAATTCGTCTCACCCAGAGGTTCATGTTTCCTTGTTACAGCCCGATGGTTCTTTACAGTTTATGTTGGATACTACCAATCATATGTCAGATTATGTCCATTGTAATGAGGATAAAGTTGATGCACTACCGGATGGGGAACAAGTAGTTGAAGTCATGGAAACCGACCTAGTTTTACAACAGATAGTTGCTTTTCACGAGAGAGCAGCCATATTTTATTTCGCTGGAAGGATTCCTTTGATCACCCGAATTCGTGCTTGGCTAAGGTTTATGCTTGCCAGTTTTGAACAGTGCTTCGAAGATGTTTCCGGGAGTATACAGGTCCCCTTGGTGGAAGAGATATATGATGGCCCGAAGGGGTTCTTTGAGGTTCTTTTTCATTCTGTAGAAGTAAGGGCTCTTATTATGCAACGCGTTCCTCTGTTTATGGATGGGCAATTAGTTCATGTGGTCCCTTGGAGACCCATGGCTGAGTTTCAGGAGGTGCTGAGACAAGCATGTCCTATTTGGGTAGAGGTGGTGGATTTCCCTACCCATCTCTGGAGACTCCTCCCTCTGGTTTTGAGATCCATTGGGGAGGTTTTGGTAGAACCTTGGCTGGCTTCCCGCAATGGGAATAGGGTATGTATGTTTTGGAATACAGGGAAACCCCGCCCAACGAAGATTTTCTTTAAGGTTCCAAGGTTACAAACATTGGTGTATGAGTTGAAATGGGGTACTTTTGCAGGACATTGTTTTCGATGTGGCCAGTTAGGCCATTTCATTTCGGAATGCAACAAAAATATGGAGGTAGGGCAATGCCCCATGGACCCAGATATGGAAATGCAAGACCAACTCCCTTAGGAGATGTTTCAAAAGCCCGAGGCTAATCATGAGCAGCTTTCCCAACATGGCCATGATGATGGCGAGAAGGTCGTTTCCCATGGTGGTGGGGAGCGTGCTTTGCTTGTTGCGGATGGGCAGAATTTGCCTCTTCAGGAGGATTCCTGGGTTACTATGGTTCGTCGTAATGCAAGATAGGATTCTCGCCCCTATTACTCAAACCTTTCAACGTAGAGAAAAGGGGTTTTATATGAAACTCCAATCTTCGCGTACTTTGGCAATAGAAGATAAAAGGCCTTCTGATTTTGCCTTGCAATTCGATGCGCGTGGGAGGCTTGTGCTTCCTCGGGATGGTTTTCGCTCCCAACACCAACACTTCCCTTCCCGTGCTTCCATTGCCGATTTGCAGAAGGTAGATCTTGTTGATGTTATTTGAGGTAAAATGGAGAGATTCCAGGCTGCCAAAGCTATTGATGTAAAAGAAAAAGGAAAAGTGATAGTTCAATAGCTCTTTTAAATTGTGATTCATTATGAAAATTGCTTTGTGGAATGTGAAAGGCATTTCTTCAGGCAAAAAACAGTATTGGTTGTGGAAAGTTGTGCTAGCTGGAAAATGAGATGTTTTTTGTGCTGTGGAGCATAAACAACATGCTTTGGTTGGATCTTCATATGTATATAAGGATTATGCAGTTTTCTTTAGTAGTCGTCCACTGCGCAGATCGGGAGTTATGTTGGCTGTCAAATCGTCCTTACAACCATCGTTGGTCTCTCAAGACCCATGTGGCCGATTTTTGATTCTCAAAATAATTTATGAGGGTGAGGTTTTGTGGATGGTAGGTGTGTATGCTCCTTCTAATGTAAGGGAATGCCGTCAGCTCTAGGAAGACCTGCACTGCCTTGCCATGGCTCGTCTAGGCTTTGTTATGAGGGACTTTAATGCATGTGTTTCTCTAGAGCAGTCGACCTCTCTGCATTCGGTTATGGATGGTCCTAAGCGACAGGCTTGGGACGCTCTTGCAACGGCATCTTTGAAACAGGACATGTGGTCCTGGATGTATCCATCACAAGCTAGATACACTTATCATTCTTGTCAGCATCCAAACACTTGGGCCCGACTAGATAGGATATACATTTATCAAAGTGACTCTTTTCTTCCTGCAATCATCAATATGCGTGTGAAAAAATAGTATGTTTTGTCACATCATTACCCTTTAGTCTTGGAAATGAGCCACAGACCTGTTCATGCATTTAAGGCTCTCCTTGCCCGCCTGCCTCTTCAATTTAATCAATCTCTTTTGCAACACAATCAGCTTTTGGAAGGTGTTCAACTGATAGGCTCTTTTAGCTCCAGGGTCCTCTCTACAGGGATGGAAGCATGGGCGGTTTTTAGGGATAATGTGCGAGTGTTATCTCGACAATATGGTATTCAACATGCTTCCTTGTTTGGAGCTGAATCACAGCATGCTCAATCCTTGTTAGCTCATTCCTTGTCTCTGTGTCAGATTGGGGACTCTAACAATGACTTGCTCACATGCATTGAATGGCTGAAAGGCAGCGTCCAATCTCCTCAAGAAGAGGAATATGCAAAATATAAACTGTTGGCTAGAGCTGAAGCTTTACATGAGAACAACTGTCAAACTCATCAATTTTTTGCTCATCTGCATCAAAAATATGTTTGCGAAAATATTGTGAGCTTAAAAGATGGTCAGGGTGATATGGTGACTGATCCTACCTTCATTATTCAGATGACTGTTGACTTTTATAGGGCCTTGTTGGGTCCGCAAGAGATTCTTTCCAATGCTGTTCTCTCGGCTTGAACATATATTTGTGACCTGGTTAGTAGTCAGGTCAAAGCAGAATGGGTGTATCTAATGGAGGCTGATATTTCTGAAGATGAAGTGGAAGAGGTGTTGTCTCGCTTGCCTAGAAGGAAAAGTCTAGGTTGAGATGGGCTTCCTAATGAGCTGTTTTTAGCTCATGTGCAACAACTTAAGGACCCATTAACACGCTTATGTCAACGGGTGTGGAACTCTAGTATGATGCCTATGGATTGGAAGAAAGCTATCATCAGATTGTTGCCCAAGGTTCCCTCTCCGACCTCTTTGAAACAATGGAGACCCATTTCTGTTATGGGATCGTTATATAAAATCTTCTCTAAAATTATTGCCAACAGATTGCAAAAAGTTTTTCCGCTCCTCATTCATATACGGTTTTATTAAAGGTCGAAATATTATGCACAACATTTTGAATGTTCAGCTCGGAATTAACTATGCCAAAGCTTCTAGCCGATAGGTTGTTATGCTTCAACTAGATATTGAGAAGGCTTTTTATCATGTCAACTGGTCTTTCTCACAGCAATTAATGTCTACAATGGGTTTTGGGCCCCGTATGATTTCTCTAGTTGATACTATCAGTCAGGGTGATGTGGCCCATATTGCTCTTAATGGAGGGATTACTGAGAAAATTGCCTTATCCCGGTCTCTTCGGCAAGGCTGTTCTCTTAGCCCTTTGCTGTTTGCTTTGGTTACTCACCCTATGCTCTCATTACTGGATAAGTTGGCAGCTCAAGGTGAGATAGTTGGCTTAACTCTTCCTGGCGGTGACTAGCTTGTGGGTTAATCTTTGGCGGATGATTCTTTTATGTTCCTTACGGCAGATGGTATTAATGTTAACCAGGCAATGGTGGCCTAGAATCTTTTTGCTTTGACATCCGGTCTTCACATTAATACTCAGAAATCCATCCTTCTCTCTCGTACGGAGAATGATCTGTAGGCCTTGGGTTGAAATGGAATTACGATCACAAGGGGCAATATAACCAAACACTTGGGATATCCTATCTGTGTGGAGGTTGCTCCTTGAGCCTTGCTGGATTGGATGGCCTCCCAAATTCATGACAGGTTCATATACTGAAAATCCCAAAGTTGGCCACTACATGTTAGACTAAAAGTGGCTCAATGTATAATGATCAATTGATCTCATTCTTTCTACCACTACTTCCTCGGACAAAGAAGTCCATTTTGGATTTGGTTCAACCTATCAAATTTATGCTCTGGAAAAAGAAAGGCAATCGTTAGGGAGAGGTATAGATCTCTTGGCAACATGTGACCACTTCGAAAAGGATGGGGGGTGCAGCTTTGTTGGATGTCAATTTGCATATGGCCGCTTTAAGGCTTTCCTTGCAGAGTCTATGTACTCAGTGTCATCCTTGGTCAAACATTGCTAAATTCTTCATAGAAAAGACTGGCATCTCTCATGGTAGCACGGTTATTCGTGCTTCCTAGTGGCATGTGCTTAATTCTATGAGGTCTTTAAAGATCTCCCAATCTTTTCCTCTTTTTCATTTAATAGCTTCCTCGCAGGAGATGCTTCGTTTTGCGCTTTGGCATCCCCCGGATATTCGTAAAGATGAAAATTGGCTACAAGGAGAAATACTAGCTTGCTCAAGGTTATTGGATTGGCCACAAAAAGATTTGCAACATTGCAAGTTCAATCAGATGGCTAGGTTGGGGTTGAAGACAGTCAGTGATGGTGTTATTCCTGGGCAAGGCCGACTTTATTCCTTTAGGCGTATTCGTCAATACTTTCGGGAGCCTCGTGGATACGGGGACATTTGGTCGTCTATACAAGACAATTTTCAAAGGTTTTTTTCTTTGCTTGTATTACAGCCATTGGATCCTTGGCGTGACTAGATGTTTGTGCTTCTTAATGATTTTGGAAAAAGGTTAGCTAATCAGATATATCATTAGATGGTGGAAGCCAAGAGATGGGTCAAGGAAAAAGTGAATAGATTATGGCATTGCAAGGACAGTAATAAGAAGTGGTGGGAAAGATTTATCCAGCTTTGAAAGTCTAAGGTCCCATATTAGGGAAAAGTGTTCATGTGGCGGTTGCTCATTGGGGGGCTTCCAACGGGCGAAGTGCTCCACGCCCGAAAGATCTCTGCTGGGTGTTGTGTTTTTTGCACTACGTGTGATGAGACATTGCTTCACCTTTGTCTCCTGCCCTGTTGCATGACAGATCTGGAATTTCATTTCCTGTGTCTGGTATTCGGTGACTCAGCACCACCTATAAGTTCACTCGTAGATTATGGGAGATATGTTCTCTATGCCCTCTTTAAGTTCAGATTGTTCTTGCCTATTTCATTTCCTTAGATGGACAGCCCTGTGGCATATATGGCATACTCGCAATGCCTTTATTTTTGATTCAGCATCGGGCATCCATGGGCATGTGGCCCGTGTGCGAGGAATAGTCTTATGGCAAATCTCCTCTACGATGTCAGCGGACCTGGTTCTTCCAGATATTGCTGCTCCCTGGATGGCGATTGTTCGCTCCACTCCAACTACTACTTCTGTGTGATCTGATAGTACTGTTCATGTAATAGGTTGTTCTGGCTGTTCTGATAGCCTGCAGGCCTCGTGTAAATATTAGTTACGTAGTCACACAAAGAGTGCGAGAGACAAAGTATGCTGACCTCTTGGTCTGATGTAATAGAAAATAACTGCTACAGACAGAATGTTGACCTGATGGTCTGATGTAAATATTCACTATCTAATTCAATTATCTTCACAAAAAAGAGAGAGAGAGAGAGAGAGAGAGAGAGAGAGAGAGAGAGAGTACAATTACCTTTTACGGAAAAAAAGAGAGAGAGAGAGAATATCATAGAAATTTTAAAAGATCATAGAAAATTGAAGCAGGTCTTATCTTTTGTATTGTTAAAGTCCTATACATGGCTTTTTTTTGTAACTTCACATTGGGAAGATCTTTCTGAGGTGTCTATTGACAGATTTTTTCTGCTTTGAGAAAACAAATTGAGGTGCTTCTGATATTTGAATGCACCATAGATTGGTTCATGTCATGCAATGTGCATAAGATTCTCTGCATAGTTTGCACAACTCAAGTCCCTAGAATCATCTGAAACTAGTACAAGGTGGATGTGTAACAAATAGATGCCATTGTTTTTGCCTTCAATGGGCTGCAAAGGTCCCACCCAATTTTTTCCGTGGTCTTTTGGCATCTAGCTCATTCATGTAATCTGAAAGGAACTGAAGCCCTCTGATCATGAAGTACAACCCTATTATTACCAGCATGACAAGGATTATCAACGACATCCATTTGGATACTTTCTGATAAAGTTCCTGCAGCCACAAATCACCTTGTTCATTAATTCCTCTTATTTAGTTTGAAATATTTTCCTGTAGAAGCTGACTAAAAGTGTATACAGGTCATATTACTCATGTTCCTATTGCATTTCAAGGATCATTTCAAATCTGAATTTTGCAAGTCATCAAGAAATTAAGCTACCAAAAAGACAACCAACCCACCCAAAACACAAAGATAATCAAACACCAACTCCCAAGCCCAGCTGTAAACAAATTCTTGTAGTTGATTAAATAACAGTTTCCCTTTCATTAGCAGCATGCTGAAAACCAATGCATGGAAACAGCCCCATGGTTGTACTACATGCCAAAGTTATCTGGTGTGCAAACAGATTATATGATTCAACTTGCTGATTGGAAATCAAGTTGTAGCCAATTCAAAGAGAGGTATATTTGCATCACCATCAAACCCCTCTGCAAACACCTCCCCTCTCTTTTCACTCCCTCCGTCTATGAATCTGCTCATGCCTCTCATAGAACCACCACCAACATAATCACTTGCATCATTGTAGCATGCACACACAATGCTATCAATGCAAAAAAGTTTGATAGTTTAGTACATGCATTCCAATCCCATGTGGGTATTTTTGGTACTCAATAGAGTACATTTTATACTTCAGGGTGAAGCATTTGGCTGCTGATTTTTGTGTATCACAAGTAGCATGGCACATCAAGGGCATAATGACCAAAGCAACATCCTAGGTGTGCTCACTCAAGAGGACAAGCTAGATGGCACCAACTAACCTTTGTGGAGCTTTATGGTGCGTAATCTTCTTGTGGCAAAGGATTTACATCACTTGTGATTTGCAACTACCAAGAGGTCTTACACCTCTCAGACACCTCAGCGTAATGCTAGAGGACAAGCTGCTGGTGCTACTTCTGCTACACCCCCTCCTCCTATAGATGATCAGCAGAGGTGGGACTCAAAGGATGCACATGCCCTATATTTGATTGCCTGGTCAGTAAAGAGCTATTATTCTGCATCTTCAGTCTTGTAAGACCTCAAAAGCAACTTGTGATGCACTAGAAGGTATATTTGCAGCCGGTAATGAAGCCAAGATATCTTATCTATGTAGAGAGCTGGCTTATGCAAATATGGACGAGGGTGATAGTACGACTCATCACCTCACACACAGATTTGTGCAAATAGCTATTGAATGTTGATGAGGTCATTTAAGATGCAAAAATGGTGAATATTATAGTGAAGTCACTTCCTAAGTTGTATCTTGGATTCCACACCTCATTGATGTTGTCTTTCGGGGAGGTAGCAATAGGGTTGTCTCCGTACGTAGTACGGACTGATCCATACGGTACGGTACGGTACATATCCGTATGATTTAGTACAAAAAAATGGCCACTCTCCTTTAAGTCTACAACTTTCTTTTTTTCTTTTCCTTTTTTTTTCTTCTTTCTCTCTTATTTCTCTCCCAAGCCTCTCTCTCTCTCTCTGTCTCTCAAGCTTCTCACACCCTCTTTCTCTCAAGCCTCTCCTCTCTCTCTCTCTCTCTCTCTCTCAACCTTCTCTCTCTCTCTCTCTCTCTCTCTAGCCTCTTTCTCTCTCTAGTTGCACTAGTACCATGTACGAAAGGTTTTATACTATACCATACTGTAGGTACCGTACCTTACGTATTAGTACCATAAATGATCAAAATTTCATGCTTCTTGATATTTTAATTGCGCTTAGCGACACAAAGAATCTTTGGCTATATCTGCTTTCAATAAGCATGGCTTTCAAGTCATCTTTGAAGATGACAAATGCATTGTTAGAGACAAAGAGATGGACTATGCCCTCGAGTTATCTAGGAGCTTGTACAAGGGTCTTTTTTTATTGGATATGTATGGCAAATGGTCTCATGATGCTCTCGTAGTTAGTACTTTTTTGTCCACAATGTAGAATATGGAGCTTTGCTATGCCCGCCACGGACACATGAGTTTTGGCAATCTGATGACCCTTCAGTAGTGTCAAATGGTAGATGCATTGCCTCCTATAGCGACCACCTCCCCATGCACGTGAAGGATGTATTTTGGGCAAAATGCATAGGTTTGCTTTTAAGAAGGATGGTGCCATGCGCACTGTATGGAAAATGCAACTAATATACTAATGTTTGTGGTTCCATGAGGATATGTACACTTGGGAGTCATCTTTATTTTGTTACTTTTATTGATGACTACTCAAGGTATACATGGGTGTATGGGCTGACAGTAAAGTTTGATGTGTTTATACACTTTACACATCTCGTTGCAAAGCTTGAGGTTGAAATTGGCTTGACGGTGTAAACACTTCACACAGATAGAGGGGGGGATACATGTCTTGTGCCTTTGAGACATTTTTGCTTGAAAATGGCATCACACATCAGCAAAAATGACATTTTTACAATGACATTTTTGACCCAGCCTAATGGAGACACCTCAGCAAAATGGTGTTGTTGAGAGGAAAATTTGGACACTTATGGAGATGAATCATTGTATGCTTAAGACCAAACATCTACCACACAAGTTTTGGCTTAAGGGCCTTCAGTGTGTGAATCATGTCTTAAATCATGCATCCACAAAAGCAATAAAGACAATCACACCATTTGAGGCTTAGCATGGAAAGAAACCCAAGGTTGATTACTTTCAGGTGTTTGATACATAGCCTATGCACATGTCCCAAAGGAGCTTCAAGGAAAGCTTGATGACAAAGTAATAAAATGTCCTTTTATTGGCTACAGTTCGAACAATAAAGGCTGTTATTTGTATGATCCATGCACAAAGAAGTATTTGTCAATTGGGAGGATATCTTCACTGAAAATGCAGCATTTCCACATGATCAATTTGAGATGCTAGCCACCTATGACATAGTTGATGTATTTGAGGGTCTTTTGCCACTTTCTTTGCGGCTTGAGCCTATTGTAAATGGCCGGACAGACTTATTACAGCAAGCTGTTGCTGCATCACATGTTCAGGAATAGTAGGCACTTGATCTTGGATTGCCTCATGTAGTGGAAGTTGTAGTCTAGCATGAAAGGGGTGCGGTAAATGTAGCTAAAATAGTCCCTACATGGTTGTTACAAACTCTCTAGGAGAGTAGATTGGATGCTCCCTTTCCTCAGAGAACTAGAAGGGCTACTAAACATGCAGCACATAATACAAGGGGGACACATTTTGGCAGATTTTACGAAAGTAGATGATGTTTGTGATGAGCATGTGCTCATGGGCTCATTGTTAGATGATGACGAGTCTACTTTTTTCGACAAGGCCCAACAAGATGTACATTGGATGTAGGCCATGCAAGAAGAGTTAGACTTTATTGCCACTAACTCTACATGGGATCTTGTTGATTTACCACTTGGTGAAAAGGCTATTGGCACAAAATGGATTTTTAAACTCAAATGTAAGGTTGATGGCAGTATTGCCAGGTACAAGGCACGTTTGGTAGCAAAAGGCCATGCACAAAAGAAGGACATAGATTATGAGGAAACCTTTGCTCCTACAGTCCATATGAGTACAACGACATGTGTCATTGCTATGGCTGCAAATTATGGATGGAAAGTACATTAGTTGGACATAAAGACATCATTTTTAAATTGGACATAAAGACATAAGGACAATTGACAGGTATAAGGCATGTTTGGTAGCAAAAGGCTATCCACAAAAGAAGGGCATACATTATGAGGAAACCTTTGCTTCTACATCCTATAAAAATACAGTGAGATGTATCATTGCTATGGCTGCAAATTATGGATGGAAAGGACATTTATGTTTCACAACCTCTAGGGTTTGTGGTAAAGGGAAAAGAGCACATGGTCTGCAAGTTGCATAAGGCTTCTTATGGTCTCAAACAAGCTCCTCTGTAAGGTCCTCTAAAACTGATGCTTATTTGGCTAGCAAAGGGTTAGAAAATAGTCCAACTGCTCCCACTCTCTACATTAAGAAGGGAGGGGAGCTTTGCTAGTTATCATTCTTTATGTGGATGATATGCTGCTCACCGGATCTAAAGAGTATAAAATTGCAGATTTTAAGGCTAAATTGAAACATGCATTCACTATATTAGATATGGGGTGTTTACACTACTATTTAGGGATTCATTCTTTCTGACAGTCAAAGTGCAATTGCATTGGCACAGAATCCTGTGTTTCATGCTCGCACGAAACACATTGAGGTGCATTATCATTATGTTAGAGAGAGATGCGATGCAAGAGAGATCAGCTTGACATATGTTTCCACACAAGAAATTGTTGTAAACATTTTCACGAAAGCATTAGCAAGTGAGAAATTTGAGGCTTTTTGAAAGTCCTTAAACTTATTATCCTTTGGTGATTGATCATTCCTTGTACTTCATCACATTGGCACTATAAGAGAGTATTAGAATTTGCCAATTCTAGGCAGTGCCCAATGTAATGTGTGTGGTGCAGACACTTATTAAAGTGTCAGTGTAGGGTGTGTACACCTAGTGTTGTTAGAACATTAAAGTAGTGATACTAGGCTGGATCCACAATAAATAAACCTAACTCTAGTTAGTTGGTGGAAGGCTAGTTAGGTCAACCCTTGACCTAAATATTAGTTGTACTTTCACTCTATCTTTTTCAATTCAGCAAGTACACTACTTTTTTGCTTCAACTCACACACTATCATTGTCTCGCTTTCTCTCTCTTCTAGGGGAGGTCACAACGGTGTGGGGCTCATCACTACCTATAAGAAAAGGGACAAGGGTGGGGCTGCATGTGAGGTGTATAGGGGTGGTCCACTCTATTATGGGGTGGGTTGTGGGGATGGTGGAAGGACCTATGTCGAGGACCAAGGGGAAGGGGGGAGGGATGGTGGTGGGGTGAAGGGGTTTGTTGTGCTGGTGGTGAGGGAGGGAGATGCTTTGGTGGAGGGGAGGTTGCTGCTATGGGGCCCAAGGAGCACCACTCACTCTCGATTAGGGCTTTGATGGCCCTAGTTGTCCCCTATCATCACATCATTGAACTTTGATGAAGTCATCCTCTTCCAAAATGGGTGCAGCTCTAACTAATGGGTGATCTCCTAGCCTTCACCCAAAAGTGTGTGCACTTGGAGTCCTAGTGTCCAAAAGCATAGTATATGACATATTGCCTAGGTTGTCCTATGACTACAACTTGTTGACTGAAATGTGTTCTTCCAAATCAATCTCCAAAACCTTGGGTATTTTCTTGATGTCTATAACCACCACCCACACCTTTGGCACCCTTTCTCTCATCAACCGCATTGACAAATGAAGCGGGGAGTATTGTACCAAAGTCCACCAACAAGATATTTGGGGAAGCAATGAAGAAGCTGGAAATTTGAGGCTATGAACCCACCGTACCATAGAACCATGTAGATAACTCCCTTAGCAAATGCAACCATAGAGCTGTCAATAAGCTCGTGTGTTACACCTGCTATGGCAAGGTGCAATGTGAATATACCTTGGCCCATTATGACCACCTCCCCTATCCACGAGGTATCAATGCGCAAGGTTGGACCGAAGCCAAGACGGAAGCCAATTCTGAAGCTATGCTTTGGAGGAGTGACCCATGACTTGTCCGAAGACTGTGATCTCCTCAAATTCCTTCTCTGTAGCACAAACTATTTGAAGCTGTTTTTTTTTTTCAAATAAAATGTGGTTGATTATATTACTAAAACAAACTAATTACAATGGAGTGCTCATGCTCAACAGACTAGTTGGAGCTGATGAAAGTCACAAATACATCATGCATACAAGTCTCTCAAGGCGGTTTGGGGGGGATGGGGGCAAGAAGCCATGGAGGGGGGGTGCATTGCCATTTGGGGCTGCCTGCTTGCATCATGAAAAACAGGTCTTGGTCGCCCACGTGCGTATGAAATGACATTGAAGCTTCTGACGAGCCCTGGACTCACCCTACACCTGATCCCATCGGCCGCGGAGGGAGTGGATGATGGAGGTCTAGAGCTCTGCTAAGGTTGCCTGTACTGAAAGTCTCTCTCCGCTGAAAACCTCCTGACATCGCGCCTTCTAGATATGCCAACTAGTAAGACTCCCTATGATCTCCCATACCTCAAAGCGGTATGCTGTGGGCTCTAGCACTTGGCCGATAGGTAGAGCCTCTAAACCGACCATTGCACATGACTTTGCCTCGATAATCAATATTGTGTCCTGCATTCCGGCCTCATACAGAAGGCGATGGCCCTGGTTGATCGCTTGCCAGCAAAAAGCTTCCCATGAGAGACATCCGAGGCTGGGTGCTATACAGAGAAGGATGCAGCATGCTCCTCTCCACACGAGCTGCGCCGCCTCACACAACCAGAGACAGTGCTTTGTGGTTTCTAGAGGTTGCTATGTGCATTGCTTACAATCTCCCTCTTGCGTCTGGGAAAGCCAACTTCTCACCGCCAAGCCTCCATGTGCCATCAGCCATAATAAATAGAATACTCTCCTTAGCCTCCAACTATCCCATAGGCGTCGCTAGAAGGTCTGTCGGAAAGGCTCCGTGATGCTGTGCTTCGCCCAATGCCTGCTACGTGACAACGCCCAATCCATATCCTCCTGCATAAGTACGTGTCTGCCAGTCTTGGCTATATACTCTAGGAACCGCATTGGCTTCTTGGCGACCGTAGTGGTCGACCATAGCCACTCTCCCGGATCCCACTCCAGCTCAAGTGGCCTACTCTCCCAGATCCAGAGGCACCACTCCTTGAGCTTCTGCCAAAAGACAAAAGGGTCTAGACGCCATGTCTTCCCCTGAAGGCCAATCACCTTGATCCTCTTCCATGAAAGGACAGCCATTCCCTCATCCTGCTGTCCTTTGTCAAGAGCTAGATGCCCCCCATCCTGTACGGTGAAGAAGATCCTAGGTGGAGCACTGCCCACTCTGCCTGCCACCTGTAGGGGGATGCCTGCTAATGAGAACCTAGCGGCCCATACCTTCATCAGTTGATTTTTGCTCCTGCTGCAAAATGAAACACCTCTAGAGCCAGCCTCACTCTCTCGAGAATTAGCTCATCATCCTCAATGTAAAGTGCTATGTCATTTGCTTACTTTGAGTCTAACAACTCTTCGGTAGGACCATGGGCCACCGCGGAAGAACTCCTGTGGCAACAACTGTGCCTGTCTCGGGAAAGTGTGACGGGAGGTAGGGGCAAATGAGCTGGTGGTTGTGTGGGAGGGGAAAGACTGCTGGTGCGAGGAGGATGTACGCGTGTGTGGCTCATCACCTCCTATGGGAGGAGGGGGGGGGTGGGTTTGGGGGGCATCACCTGAACCGGGTGCGGATTAGGGGCGATGCTCGGCAAGGGAGGTGGTGGGAGGGAAGATGATTGAGGGATGGTGGGATGGATGGAGGTATGTGGTGGGTTGGGATCTCAAGTGAGGTATTCTGTGGCGTGGGTGGTGGCTGTGGGGGATTGCGGCCCTGCCGGGTGGAATGGGCAGAGGGGAGGGGGGGCTGCGGAGTGCTCTGCCAAGAGCGTTGCTCGCCCTCTTGCTCCTTGCTGTTGAGGTTGTGTTTGAGGAGCTGGTTGCGGCCTGTGTGAAGCCGTCAACGTCCACCTGTGGGCCAGTTTGCGGACCCACCTTGGCTCTGAAACGTATGCAATCTGCTGCTTGATGTCCAAAGTTGTGGCAGCATAGGCATTGGCCTGGTTGCCTAGTCACAATGACCTGCTGCCTAAAGGAGTGACCTCCTGCCTCAATCTCCAGGAAATTTGGTATACTCTTTGCATCTTTCACGGCCACTCATACCTTTGGGACACTTGCAGCTGTTACTGCATCCGCAAAGGAGGCAGGGAGAACTGTGCCGAAGAGTCGTCCAAAGTCCACTAGCTAGCGGTACTCTACCACCAGTCCGGGGAAAAGTAAAGTGACTAGATGTCTGAGAAATCTGTTGTGGAGCACAAATGACTCCACAATGAAGCCGCTATACCAAGGAACCATGTAAATGACTCCCTTTTTGGAGGCATAGGGCGAGCTCTCCACTAACTCATGAGCTGGATCCGCAAAGGTGAGTTGAACCATCAAGATCCCTTGGCCCATGAGAACTGCCTCCAGGATCTGTGCTGTACCAATGCGCTATGTGGAGTGGAGCCAATCCCGCAATTGGGACCTCGATGGGGAATATCCAATACCCTAACAACCAAAGATTGCTATTTCTTTCAACTCCAGCTCTATGGCACGGACGGCTAAGAGTTGTTCCTCAGAGAGGATGATGCACAAGGTGTTTGATTGGGGGGCACTTGCAGAATGCACCAGTGTCTGACCAGAGGTTTCCATTGTGCGTCCTTGTTGGGAACCTACCTATCACGTTGCTGTGCTACCGCGGGGGAAAGTTGCTGCAAAGGGGGAGGAGCAACTGGAGGTGGGGGGGAGTCGATGGCGAGGAGGAGGATGGGGGAGGGGGAATTCTATTTTCAAACGGTGATGTGACCTCACGACGGAGGTGGGAGAGCGTGTGCGGGGGGGAGACGGGCGCGGGGGGGGGGGGGGAGACGGACGGCTAGGGGGGAAGGCGGAACGCAGGCGGGCCCAGGGCAGGCAGGTGTGCAAAGGGGAGGGGGGGGGGGGGAAGGGTGCAGGCCCAGAGCGGGCAGGAGGGGCGCAGGGTAGGCGGCCGCAAGGAGGGCGGCGGCTGTAGGGCTGGGGGGAGGGGGAGGACTGTTGCATTGGGGGGGGGGAGGAGAGGCTTGCTGAGCAGGAGGGGGGGAAGGACTGGTGAAAGGGCGCAGGGTGGGGGGGACTGGCGCAGGCAGCGGGAAGGGAAGACTGGCGCGGATCGACCGTTCAGTTGAGACGGGGAGGGCAGTGTTGCGTCGTGATGGCGGGAGGTTTTTTCGTTCCGAATGTAATTGCATTTGAAGCTGTTCCTTGTATAGGATGAGAAGACGACTCACAAGGCATGCGAGTGGGGAGCACCTATGGAGTGCACCAGTGTTGACCGAAGGCTTCCATTTGCATGTGACTTGAGGACTGCCATCCTGCCTTGTAGGGCAAGATTGCTATTGTTGCTGCTATATTTTATGGTAGAGGGTCCTCTATGATGCCTTTTTCCTCTGCCTCCACTTGCATGACATGGATATTTAGGTCTTTGTCTACTGCCCTTTTGTATGTGCCATCAGATGTCCGCTTTCTTCCAACAGTGGACAGGTATTTTCATGGAAGACCTGATTGCATTTCAGTGTGAATATTTCACCGTTTCCAACATAAACCTTCTTCTGCTAATATGTGTAGCCAGCACAGCCAGTACCAACCAGCCCTATGGATCAGCCCTGCACTATGTGAGAATCAAACTTATTTATCCTTCACATAGAACACACACTGGACTTGACCAATTCCATGCATCACCCTTCCACTGTCCAAGAATCAAGGCCATCTGACAGGAACAGAGAGTACACTCTTGACTCCAAGGGACCAAGACATACTCAGCTAATGGTGTAAAAGCTCTAGTTGCTCAGCCAGTGAGCTCTTGATGTCCCATACCACCAATACCCAATCTAACCCTGCTGCATCCTTACACCCCATGCCTATGCACTTCATGATATTTTACAAATGCTAGTCAAGCAGAGCAAAAATCCTATCTAAACCCTGGTCTTAAACCCCCTGTTCCCTAACCCTAAAATGGACTAGCACAGGCTATATACAATAGAGCACAGGTTTCTCTCTCTCTCAATGGTAGTGCTTTTCCAGCGGCATTGCAGTCTCCACCTGCTGATACCAGATGGTCACTTGTTATGACATCCATCCAAGATTTCCAAGTATGATCTTGCCATTATAGGACCAGGAGTAGTTTCAAAAAATTGCTCTCTCCATAAGGGAGATGTCATTTTGTTACAATCTCAAAAGCATATCCTTCGTTCTAATCCTTTACCAGTGTATTTGAATGGCATGCATAATCCACAGTGCAACTGTAGCTTATCATGTTACTCAATGCTGTAAACAGAACCTTGAATCTGGAATCTTGCTCCAACTCTGGATGTTGCCGTCGTCTACGCTTTGCAACCTTGTTGCTTGGAGAGTCCTGTACACATTCAGCAAGTTACAAGTCTGATTTTGTCTGTACACTGCAGCTACTGGAGAGCACTATAGTGTTCATGACTCCAAGATCTCACTGTCAAATGAAATGTTTATTCACGAGAAAGTAGAATACTAATCATGTAAAGGAAGCAGCAGAGAAATAACCTGTATCTGAAGTGGGGCTGCTTTTCTAAGGTGAATTTGATTATCGTTCAACTTCTTCCCTTCAATCAATCTAGCACATTCATCGTCACAAGAAAGCAATCCCACCCCCAAAAGGTTCCTTGAACTTTGTTGCACTAAAGAAGAGTAGGCAGCTTGCACATCTGAACATAGCCAGTCTTTCTTTAAGCGTTGACATGCACACCGGATGGTAACCTACAAGACATGAAAAATATCTCACCATGTTATTCCAGCTGTATTATATTGCAAAACCTCAGATTAAAACGTGGAGAAAGTTCATCTACCTTGTGAATATTTTAATGTCATTGTAACAAGATTCTAGAGAAAAGCTGCAAAGATTGGCTGCCAGCAGCAAAGAGTATAGATTCACAGTTTGTTACCTTTTTCCGACAAGTTGCAGCCATCATACAAGAACCAGGGTGGCAAATTTCTGAACACATATGTGTACAGTTCGGAAGCTTTCTGCAAAAAATTTGCTTTCAACAATAGTTTGCAAGAGAACAATGTTTATCCTACTTGCCGTAGGTTACATCCATTGCTACGAGTTGAGAGAGAATTAAAATTTTTCTGTAATCTCAAGCCAAGTGCATACGAAACAAAAGCATCACATCTTAGCACATATGATCAGACCTGTGACAAGGACCCCCACAAGAGAGATTCTTCCCTTTTTCCTCTTCAGAAAGACTATTGAAGATGCTGCATGTGAACACATGCACAAGTGCACCACAATAGCAGGCACGCTTTATAAGAGTTTGACAAGGAGAGCAATCTCCCAAGTGGCAGGGCTGCATGCACGGATGGGGACATGGAGGCACACGCTTCTGCAGAGGAGAAATAATATCAATCCAAATCAAATTGACATCATTATGCATACAGTTGTAACTTACTTGCAAAATGTTATTTTGCTATAGATGGGAAGTGATGCTCACCTTCTGACATAGAAGCATGCATTGCTCACATGAATCAACTCCACTCATGAAGTTGCTCACAGAATTCACCTGTGTTCCTTCAAGAACAAACCTAGGAACTGCAATTTCATGGCAAACCTTCTGACACAAGTGATTCCCACAAACAAGGGGATTTCCACAAGGACGTCCACAACTGAATGCAGTACTTTCAGAACAAACCATCTGCATCCAAAATGTAACAATTCAACACCTTATTCCTGGATCCTTTCCACGACCTTTTTTTGCAAAAGAAAACAGGCTACATAAAACAACTGAACCAAGACAGCATGAAGCAGAAAACACACTGATCTCTCTTGCCCTTCATGATGGCCAAGGCACTTTTTTAAGATACACTCAGTGCATGGGGGACAGGGTGAACCAGAAGCTTGGGTATCTTGTGGCATTTTCCGTCTTTTCTTTTGCATCAAACTGAATTCCACATTAGGAGGTGGACGTGGACCATGGCACCTTTGACATCACCAAGCCCACAGAAACTTGTAAGATGAGAAATGCATGCAGAACATGAAAAAAAAAATATCCCTGTGAATCAGTGGTAACAACACATTGGAAAATTTAACCTTTTTGTTAATCTACAAATCCAAAAAGACAGTTTAATACTACATCAAAAAGTAACATTCACAAGCAAAGATCATGTATGACAGGAATGCTTATTGTGCTCGTGGCAGACAACACAATTGTGTGATTTGGAACATATTGTTTAATACTACATCATAAAGCAACATCCAACACACACATTCACAAGCACAGATCAACATGTATGCCAATAATGCTTATTGTGCTATTGGCATACAACACAATTGTGTGATTTAGAACATATTGAGGAGAGAGGTAATTGAACTGTTCAGAAAAGGCTTAAACTTTCCAGCTCCCAATATGGAAGTCCCAAGTAAGATGCAAATGGGCTCCCCAACTTTTCCAGGGAAAGACTGCTAATACAAAGGAGCTAGCCAATGAGCTTCATGCAACGCACTTTATGTGCAGATTTTCTGTTAGCAGTTATTTTGTTTAGCATCTCATGGGTTGGGCACCTCTATTAGTCAGCTTCCTGGGCGGCCACTTTTCTTAGGCTGAATGGCTCATTTATTGGGACATGTGCCTACTTTTATGCCAACCACTGCTGCACAGGAACCACCACCACAAATACCTATTTATGCCTCCCCACACCCTCCACTTCATCATCTTGATGTTCTCTTGCATGTGGTGGGGAGGGACTAGGTATCCTAGAGAGGGTCAATCCGAGGCAAGCCCCTTGAGGTTCATCTATGGATTCATTAGCCGTTCTTGAGAATATGTGAGTTCTCTATTATCGTGTTCATTGTTCTTTCTTTTCTTTCTATTGAGTGCTTCTGCTTCCATTCTGCACTCTAACACGGCATTGTTGAGCTAAAAAATGCACTATAAACTGATTAGACCTTAATTACAGCCCCAAAACTCAAATAACCAAACTTCCATTGAAAAAGAAATGTATTCCTAGAGAGTGTTTGTATCCCATAAGTCAAACCCTAATTTGGGAGGACCCATCCATCTATAAATAGATAGGCTACCCATCGCTCGGCCCTAATATTGTTTTGCAAATTGTTGGCGCTTGTCTTTGCTGTCCACACTATTGAGCTAAAACATGCATTATAAACTAATTAACTCTTAATTACGGCCCCAAAACTCAAAATTACCAAAAGTTCATTAAAAAAGAAATGTGATCCTAGAGAGTCTCTATGTCCCATAGGCCAAACCCTAATTTGAGAGGAGCCATCCATCTATAAATAGACAAGCTACTCATCACTCAGCCCCATATTGTTTTTGCAAATTGCCAGTGCCGTAACTTTGTGTCCACATCCCATATGGAGGATATCTCAGTTCGTGTTGTAGTCCACTACTATTTTCTATTGGCACCTGCTTTCCAGCCCTCCTCATTAGCTGGTGACCTGATTCAACCTATGTTTACTATACCAGATCATCATCTATTGCTGCTATTCAGACCTTGCTAGCTGTTGCCAGCCTGTCACATGGCCTGTGAGCCCTGCATTTGACTATTCCAGCTATCATACAGCCTACCACATCTCAGTTTCTACTATGCACATGCCTTCGACATCATCAAATCATCAGAATTTTGCTGTTTCTGCCCCAATCTGCATGTCGTCACTAATCCAGCCATCATCAGAGCTGTGTTTGCTGCTGCTAGACACTTTCAGAGGCTGTCTATTGCGATTCGGAACCATCAAAGTGCAACACGCTCCTGTTCATACTCTTTGGCCTCAATTCTAAAGATAGGGAGTTTGTGGGTTAGTATTTCACCTTTGCACAGTGTGTTTGCTGCATTGAACCTTGTATATATTCAGCATTCATTCATTTTTTTCTTCAATGTTTCATTGAATCTAAGTTACCCTAACCCTAACTATATTCTTTATCACATTATGCTTCGTCATATGATTGTGTTTATCTACTATTGATCTGAACCTGACCTCTATTGTCCAGCCCTCTCGACCTGTTGGTGACTGTTCTTAGCATGTCTACATCAGTTAGCTGGCTGTGTTTACTGCTGTAGAACATTTGCCAGCCTGTGTTTGACTCAGATTTGCTGCTGCCTGGTGCTGACGTCATCTTCCACTGCTGCTTTTACTGTCCGGCCTGGTCATACAGCATACCACGTCATCCACACAGCTGTGTTTTGCTGCAGCAGCTGTGGCCTGACTGTTCCGGACCGTTTCTCATTGTTCGGCTGTCCTTTTGACATTGATCCAGCCTCATACTGTTGTATTTGCTGCTGTAGACTGTCACTGGATTTTGGGAACCATCAAAGTACAGCTCATACTCTTTGCCCTGATCCTATAGACATGGGAGTCCAAGGATCAATCTTCACTTTGCATAGTGTGTTGGGTTAGACTCACGCCCATGCTCACACAGGAGTGATAGTGATCTTTAGGACACTGGGGCACTTTTCACTCTCCATACGGGAGGTTTTCTCCCCCTGATTTATTTCTTTTATTTTAAGTGCCTATGTTACACAATTTTAGGCACTTATTGTGTTTCACGCTCTTTGGTTGTGAACACCCTCTTACAACCCTAAGGTTTAACGGTTGTACTTTGTACTTGCATCTTACACTTCAAATTATTTGTATTGGGTGATGTACTCTCACACTACACTGTCTATTGTACTCTCAGCTGAGCTACAATCTCTTCCTCTCACATTTGGTCAGAGCTTAGCTTTAGCTCAGCTGACCTTTCGGCCATCGTTAGCAGCTCCTCAGTCGACTTTAGTAGCTCCACCACCACAAGCAGAGTTACCGACAGCTAGTTTTAGCATGTGTCTGGGACACCAATGCTACAAAGATTTTGTGCATTTTGGGCTAGATAATTGAGGCTTTTGCAATTAGCTGAGTGATTGACACATGTACATTTGTGACTGCCTGAAATAGGCTGATTTCATGCATTCTGGGAAAATAAATTTTGGCACTTTTGCATTTTCAATGCTGCTGAGCACTTATTGCACCTTGGACAGCATGCATATAAGAGAGTTTTGACAGAGTATAATTACATTTGCTAATTACAGCAAAGTACTTGCTGTAATTTCTGGAAATTCTAGGATTTCTAGGTTGGTCCAACTTGAGATATTGCTCTTTTGCTCTTTGATCAATAGCATTTATCATGGTAAATGAAGGAGGTGATGTATTTACATATGTATCTAGGGAGGATAGGTTGGATGGTAACAACTATTCTCTTTGGTCCTTCATGATGAAGAATGTATTGATTGTGAAGAATCTTTGGGATTATGTCAACAGTGAAGAAGTTAGGCCCGGAGTTGGGGCTCTTGCTACACCTCCTTCAGGATGATGTGGACAACAGGCAACTCAGCCTGTTCAGCTCGCTCTAGCTCAGCCACTTCTCCAAAGATCAACAGCACAAAAGGCATGGGATACACAAGATGCACATGCTTTGTTGTTGATTGCATTGGCAGTTCAGCGATCTATCATCCTCACATTCAGTCTGCAACTTCTTTACAAGAAGCCTAGTTGACTTTAGAGCAGATATTTGTTGGAAAAAAATGCATCTCTTTCTTGAAGAAAGAGCTTGAGACTGTGAAGATGGATGAGGATGATTCTATGCAAGATCATCTAAATAAAATTTAGGACTTGCATGAGTAGCTTATGAATGTAGATGAGTATTACTTAGATGCACAATTGATATCTACTACCTTGAATTCATCGCCACCCTCATACTTGGTCTTTTATATGGCCTTGAGCCTCACCATGAGGATTTTCCCACAGCCACTTACTTTTCTTCACCTAGTCAATCTACTCTTAGAGGAGGAGCAGACAAGAAAGAACAGTGTGGATGTTATAGCCTCTGAGCACGCTTTTACGGTAAGACAGAAAGGCAAGGGCAGCCAAGCCAAGATAGAGCTTTGGGATTTCAAGCACTTCACACAGGGCAAAAAGAAACAAGGGGACATGCAAACCAAGAAGGGCAAGAGATACTATTGTAAGAAGCTAGGATGCTACATTGGATTGAAATTGTCATTACATGATGATAGTGACTTGTTTGATATTCATAAATATGCTCCAGTAGTTGGATGTCTTATCTACCTATGCAACACAAGGCCGGACATACAGTTTGCATTTCAACCCTGAGCAGATATATGCATCAGCCACGCATGTCACATTGCCAAGCTATCAAACATGTTTTCCGTTACTTGCAGGATACTAGGACTCTTGGATTGCTTTATGCCAAGGGTGGACCACTGCACTTACATGCTTACAGCGATTCTGATTGGGTTGGTGATTATGATTATCGTCACTCCATCTTGCATTTCTTGGCTTAGCAAGAAACAATCCATTGTTGCCACATTGTCATGTGAAGCTCAATATAAGACAGCTTTCACTACCACAGTTGAATGCGTATGGCTTAGACGCTTGTTCGCTGATTTGGATGTATCTGTCACGGAGCCTACTCCTTTGTTCACTAACAGTCAGAGTGCCATTGCAGTGGCACAATGTTTCATACGTGCACGAAACACATTGAGATCCATTATCACTTTGTCAGAGAGAGGCTACATGCACGTGATATCAGCCTTGTCTACTATTCTACCACTAGTAATGTGGTCGACATCTTCACCAAAGCTCTTCCTCATGACAAATTTAAAGCATTTCGCAATGCTTTAAGTTTGATCTCCTTTGGTGGATGACCCTTGTATCTTGATCACTCTTCACTCCAGGGGGGGTTGTTGGGTTCAACTCACACCTATGCTCACACAAGAGTGACGATGATCTTTAGTAGGACACTGGGGCACTTTTTACTCTCTGTGCGAGAGGTTTTTATCCCTAGATTTATTTCTTTTATTTTATGTGCCTATGTTACACAATTTTAGGCACTTATTGTATTTCACACTCTTCGGGCGTGAACATTCTCTTACAACCCTAAGGTCTAAGGGTTATACTTTATACTTGCATCTTACACTTCAGATTATTGCATTGGGTGTCGTGCTCTCACACTCTACACTATCTACTATACTCTTAGTTGAGCTTCGATCTCTTCTTCTCTCACATTGAGCATCATATGCATTCATTCATCCATTATTCTTCTTCAGTGTTCATTGTCTTTGAGTTACTCTAACCCTAACTATGCTATTTTTATTATCTATAGATGAGTATTTCTTTGTGTTGAGATATTTGCAATCACACCTATTGTCGCCTCTTTGTATGAGGCAGTTCTGGGCTTGGGACATGCAAGCAGACTGAATCCCATATGCACAGAAAGAGAAATTGCTACCTACCCAACAACTATAAAGCATTGTACTTGACTACCACTTTTACACACATATGATGAATGCAATATCATGATGCTTTCCCAATTCAGTTAGTGTCTTGGTCATTGTCAGTCTTATAAACAAGATTGTGTTTATGAGTCCAAGTCTCAATCTTGAAACCGAATTCACTTGTCTAACAGGTCAAGTCTTGTCTATGTCATCATGAGTTTAATCTTCATCTTCAATCCACCATAGCCACTGCCATGCTCTAGATCCAACATCTTTTCACATGGTATCAGAGCCAGTTGAGCATGGCTCAACTCTACTCTCTTCTCCTCCAGCTCCTCACAGTCTCAGATCAACTCAGGATAAGTGCATGACTTCATTTTTAACTTCATTTTCATACTGCACCTTGTGGCAGCCATAGCCAATCTGCACCCTGCCTCCCTTGAGCCCCTGGATCTCTTTATAGAAGCCATATCTTTGCAAGATTCCTTCTGGAGATATCTCCTTCAACTCAGGATGCTTCTCTCTGTCACATTAAACCTTAATATTGCTGCCTCTCTAGACTAGCATTGCGTGAATTCCAGCTCGCTGCCTATTCTGCGCCATCATCAGGTCCTACTGTTGTCACTGGACCCACAGGCCACGATCTTCCCTGCGACCATAGGGCAATTGAAGGTTGGCTCATGAGCTCTTTCCCCATCAAAGGATTCATTAAATGATTCCCTCTACAAGCTGATGTAATAAAAAAACCAGTGGACTCCTAAGCCCTAGAAGAAGACTCCACAGTCATTTCAACATCAAGCTCTTGAAATTCTTTAGTTTTTCTCTCTTGCCACTCAAATCATATGCCTACCACTTTGATTTGAGTCCCACTTAGTGCCAACAAAGATTTGAGCATTTAATCAAGAAGATTTAAAAGACCTTCAAGATTTGAAGCACTCATCTGAAGGACAAGCATCAAGAATAGTGAGATTTCATGCTATCACTATCTGTGTTTTTTAAACACACTGCAAGTCAACTTGGTTGCTGGTCATCTTCAGTCAGTTGAATAATTTTTGAAGCCATTCAAGATCAACTCCTTGCTAGCCATTTGAAGCTTATACCCTATCATGGGAATGTCAAATAAGAAGACTTTTATATGGCTACTTCCAATGAAGAGTAACATTAATCTTGTTGCTAATTTCAATTACATAGAAGATGTTTTTACTCTACTTGTAGGAGAAAATGGAGCTGCTCACACTCAAGTGTAATCAATGATTCCATCTAAAGACTTTGAAGACACTCCAACTACCTTGGTCATCATGCGAACCTCAAAGATACCTTTGCTTGAGGGGGACATGGACTTGGAAAGTCAACTAATGCAAGCAAAGTCAATAAAGAAGACCAGGAGAACCTAAAAGAAGAGGACCAAAAGATCAAAGTGGTGGACACTAAAGCTGCAAGCAAAGTGAAGAACAAGTACAAGATCAAGCTGGACTACATCGATTGGGTCAAGGACTGTCAAGCCCTTGCAGTTTTCAGCATTTCTTTCGACATAGATATTCAATGCCTTTATCATAAGCTTGTAAACTCCTCATGTAGCCTTGTACTACAACCTTTGTACACATTGTGAGGCCCTTGTTACAGCCTCTGGTGTTTTGCTATGTTTATAGTGTGCCCACACTTTGCAAGTGTTACTCCCACTAAAGCCTCTACACACTTTGCACTTTCTGGTTGTGATTGAGGAGGGGTGTTGAGATATTTGCAATCACACCCACTGTGGCCTCTTTGTATGAGGCAGTTCTGGGCTTAGGACATGCAGGCAGAGTGAATCCCATATGTACAGAAAAGAAAACTGCTACCTATCTAACAACTATAAAGGATTGTACTTGACTACCACTTTTACACACATGATGATGAATGCAATATTATGATGCTTTCCCAATTCACTTAGTGTCTTGGTCATTGTCAGTCTTATACACAAGATTGTGTTTATGAGTCCAAGTCTCAATCTTGGAGCCTAATTCACTTGTGTAATAGGTCAAGTCTTGTGTACGTCATCATGAGTTTAATCTTCATCTTCAATCCACCATAGCCACTGCCATGCTCTAGATCCCGTATCTTTTCACACTTTGCATGGTATCAAAGCTAATACTCATCGAAAAAAACTAGGCTTTTAATCGGAGAGCTCATTATTAGAAAGATAGAGGGAATATGCGGCTTCAATCTCTCGAATTCTCCATGCAGAGACTTGAGAAAGAGTGGGGTTCAACTTGCTCCACAAGGATCCGACATAGGTGCAGAGACATTGAACTAGCATGGAGTCCATAGACCTTATGGGATCACACGAGTCAAGTATGACCTCATAGTTATGCATCAAGATTAAAGGTAAACTTGGTTTATCCCCTTTAGATTTGGTGCATAAATCTATTGATTTTGCACGGAGGAGGAACACTCCACATGGGACTAGCCATCCTATCAAAGAAACCAACACAAAGCATAAGTCTATCTTTTCCTCTTCTCCATCTACTCCTTTGCAAGTGTGCCTGTGGTTACTACATCTTCTATTGTTTCTACTTCTCTACAAGATTTTGGTGATAATCAAGAGGAAGAAAGTCTTATTCAATCAATTCACAACTCAAGTCCCAAAGATGATTGATATATGTAAGTAAATACAAGAATAGGTATTTATGAGACAAAATCTGTAAACCCTTCTATAGGTTTTCCTTCTTCTCCTTCTCCTTCAAGTTTTGAATCTCAAGGTCATTTTGAAGTTGGTAAATATCTTATTCTTCTATTCCATTATCATCCACTTTCAATCTCAAATATTAAATTGAGAAAATCAAATTAATAAATTCTTTTACGCATCATCGTCACCTCAATTTCAATTACCACCCAACCCACCTACTTTTTCTACTACATCTCCATCTCCATTCACACCATTCACCTTTTTATTTCACACACCAATAGATTACATAGCATACTCTGAGCCGAAGAGTTGACAGGATGCTCTAAAGCATCCCCAATGATGTGAGACCATTGAAAAGAATCTTGAGAGCATTTACTAGAATGGAACCTGGACTTGGTGGATCGTCCACACCACAAGAAGGTCATTAGGACTAGGTAGATCTTTAGGACCAAATGGAAATCTTATGGGACTTTGGATAAATAGAAGGCTCACCTTGTAGTGTAATATTTTTGACAAAAACATAGCATTGATGAAGAAGAAACCTTCGTATCCATAGCACAATTGATATCATTCCACCTATTAGTTGCACTATAGCCACTTACCATAGTTGGCTACTCTATCAAATGGACATAAAAAAGGCTTTTCTGAATGGTTACTTGGGGCAGAAAGCCTATGTGGAGGAGTAGCCTCCCAAATTTTCTCTTGTGGATAGTAAATATGAGGTCTTTCATTTGAGGAAGGCTCATTATGGGCTAAAGCAAGCACCTGCTCTTAGTTTCATAGAATGGATGAGTTCCTTCGAACTCATGGTTTCCATTCTACCCCTTATGATTAGAACTTGTATGTCAAATCCACTTCAGAAAGGGTCGGCTATACCTTATTGTATGTAGTTCACTTATTCATTACATGCTTAGATTTTGGTAGCATTGCAGATATTAAGGCCTGGCTCAGCACTTCATTTGAGATGATTGACCTTCGTTAGATGTCTTATATTTCAGATATGGAGATAGTTAGATCTAGGAATACCACTTTTTGTTTCACAATAGAAGTATACCCTTCTGTTAATTGAGCAATTTTGTGCTAATCAAATACGGCTTGTGGCCACACCTCTTGATCCCCTTGTCAAACTATCTAATGATCCCCATGGTCAACCCTTCGATGATCACACATATAGACCTATTGTAGAAAAATTATTTTGGTTGATTCATACTAGGCTAGATAATAGATTTAATCATACTCATTATCATTTCTTAGTCAACATCTAAACTAACACATTGATAGCTTATTTGCGTGCGTTGAGATATGATTAATGTAGCTATTTATATTTAGTGACTTATGGTCATGGTTTGGATTTACAAGGTTGTACCGATTCCGATTGGGCAAGAGATCCCAACACCCAACATTTCTATGGTAGATACATCTTCTCTTTGGGTATGGCTCCCATTTTATGATCCAGCTGTAAGCGAGAGATGGCGGCTAGTTCCACGGTTAAGGCAAAGTATCAGACTCTCTTCAATGGCACCATAAAGGCTATATACTTAAGGAGCTGTGACACTTACACTTTCCATATGCCACTTCGACAATCATCTTTGGCGACAACCAAAGTGCTCTCGCAGTAGCTAGTAATCCCATCATCAATCCATGGACAAGGCATGTTAGCGAGCACTACCACTTCACCAGAGGGAAGGTTGAGCTAGGCAGCATCCATCCAGAGTTTGTGCCTTCATCATACAACTTTACAAATATCCTAGCCAAGCCAATTCTATAGTATTTACTACCACAAACTAGTGTGGGTGCTTTCTCTCCTTCTACTTTAACTTGATGGCGAGAGAGAGTTCCCTTTGGCAACGTTTGGCTTTTTCTTCTGCTTTGAGAGCGGGCGGTTTTTCTTCGCTTGGTAGTGACAAGATTTTGGTTACATTTTGCTTCAGAGACATTATTAGTTCTTGTATCTTGTATCATTATTTGCATCATTAGGATGACTATTATTGTTAAAGGGTACTCGGGCAATTGAATAATTTCCCTACGAGGACATTGTCCAACAAGCACATAGCATTTTACATAGAGCATCATGTCTTGCATTGCCCTTATTCGCGGAAGCTCCCATGGAAGTATTCTAAATCAGTCTTCTTGCTTTCATTCACCATATATTCCCCATATCTCTTCTTCATTATCGACTTCCATGGGTGGTTTTTTTTGTTTTATGATGCCTTGGATCTAACCATTCCTTCATTCTTCCACAGAGGTACAAATTACTTGATAGAACAAAAGCACTCAATCAAACACACCAAAACAAATCCAAAAAAGAGAGGATATTGTGGTTCCATCTGCCTTTGCAAGTCTTGGTAGGCCATGCACAGTTGACAAGTGTCCTTTGTCTGATGCCTTGGCCTCTCTTGGGTGATCACTTGGGCTTCCTTGGTAAGATAACCATCACCTCTCTAATCTTGGTGAGTCACTGGGTAGTGATGAGTACTCTTTGCCTAATGCCCTAGCTACTTTGGGGTGGGACACCTTGGGATAAATGAAAATTGGGCTTGAGCTATCTTAAGAGTCCCTTCCTAGTTCGAGTTTTGGGCATAAGAGGGGGTGTTGAGCTAAAAAATGAACTGTATTTGATTTGCCTCAATGACAACACCAAAACTCAAATTGTCAAACTTTCATTGACAAGAAATGTGTTCTAGAGTGTCTATCTCCCATATGCAAAACCCTAATTTGGAAGTTCATATCCATCTATAAATAGACATGTTGCCCACCACTCAACCCTAATCCTATTTTGCAGGTTGCTGGCATCTATCTCAGTTTGAGCTGCTGTCTAGTACTGATCTACACCTAGCACCTGCTGCTTAGCCCTCTTCACCTGTTGACAACTATTCTCAACCTATCTACATCAGTCAGCTAGCTGCTTTCACTGTTGGAAATCACCTACTACCCTGCGTTTGACTCGGATTTGCTGCTGCCTGGTGTGTTGACATCATCTTCCACTGCTTCATTTACTATCGAGCCTGGTCACACAGCCTGCCACATCATCCATACAGCTATGTTTTGCTGCAGTAGCTGTTGTCTGACTGTTCCAGACTATTTCTCACTATTCGGCTATCCATTTGACTCATCCAACCTCACACTGCTGCATTTGCTGCTGCAAGACATCTCTGAAGGCTATTTACTATGTTTTGCGATCCGTCAAAGTACATGTTTGCTGCATTAAGCATTGTATATATTCATTCATTCATTATTCTTCTTCAGTGTTCATTGTCTTTGAGTTACCTTTACCCTAACAGTGTTTTTTGTTTGTGCTTTGTTGTGCAATTGTTTGTTATTTATAGATGAGTATTTCTATACAGGCATTACTTGTCTAGAGTCCTAGCTTTTGGTGTTGGTTTCTTTGCATTTTGTGCTGTGAAAGCTCGTGTGGCTGCTGTAGCAGATTTTGGAGAGAGATAACTTGTGTTTTTCTTTCTATGGCCTACTCTCCACATGGACATCACATCACCTTTCTTCTTAGTCTCAAGTGTTGTACCTACATTATCTCTCTCATCATCATCTACTGCTCCATCTCCTGTTTTTGTGCAGAACAACTGTATGTTTGTTGGCTGGTGACCTGTTTCTAACCTTCAACCAGCTGCTAACATCTGTATGTTTGTTGGCTGCAATCATCAATGGCATTTGACCATTCTATCTAGTGTTTTGGGCTGAACTGTTGTCGACTGCATTATGCTTTTTCCCACATCTCAACACTTGCAGTTTTGTATCAGTTTCAGAGAGGGTACTCTTGTGTTGGTTTTCGTATTTTCTTTGTACTCACTTCACTATTGTTCCTACTCTTTGTGATACTTATGTGCTTGTGATGTTGTGTGAACCATGAACTCAATCTCTATTGACCATCTCTCGGACACTTGAACACTCTATCAGCCTAAGTATGTCTCCTTTCTCAAATTTATCTCCAATTCCTTATGCCTCCTTCATGAAGCTTTGAATAAAAGATCCATGGTCCTGATTATTTTTCATGCAAGCTTGGTTTGTGCAAAATCTCCTTGCATATCATCTTTGGATCAGCTCCCCATCCTTGATGACCTATACTCCTACCCTCTAGTTGGGATGAAGATGACTTTGAAGAAGCAATCCGTGATTGGGACACATAAGATGCTATGGCATATGTGGTGCTTCTCCATTGCATCTCCAAAGAGTTCCTACCAACGGTTACCTCTTAGGGACAGCTCTAGATGTGTGGGCAAAGCTTCAGCTCATGTATGGGACGCCATCCACCATGAGGGTTGTTATCCGTTTCATCAGCTTCCGACTCTAAAGTTGAAGAATTGAGATTCCACACAAGCGTTTCTTAAGTCACCACTATCAAAGATTAAGTTTGCAAAATGTCCACTAGTAAGTAATGTTGAATGATCTCTATCTTTAAGGGATGGTGATGGAAACGCCCATTTGAGCCTATATGTACACCTTCCACATATGATCATTGTAGAAAAATATCCTAGAGATGAGGTCTCTAGCATTAAAGACGTCACTGGTAAAGCGAAGATGGAGCTCACATGGTATATCAATACTAGGCAATGGACAAATTGATGTGGTTATTATGTTTTTCCACGTTTCTTAATCCTTGTATGTATCAAGCTACTAAATGGTGGACAAATCAATGAGTTAATTGGGTTTTATCGTCCTTCTATGTTCTTGTATGCATCAAATATCTCATCTAGCTTACAGATACAAGTTTTGGATTTGAGTATGAAACTTGCAATCTAACAAGATGACAGAAATCAAATCAGCTATGGAAGAGATAGAAACGAGATAGTGACAGCCAGTGAGCTAAATCAAGAGAGTAGAGTGTACTTGCTGAACTGAAAAGATAGAGTGAAGGTATGGCCTAAGTTAGGTCAAGGGTTGACCTTACCAACCCTCCACCAACTGACTAGAGTTAAGCTAACTAACTCTAGTCCCTAGTGTCACATTTAAAAGGAGAGTATGTAGCAGCCATCTCAAGAGGCAACCCCTTGCTTTTCAACATACAATGAATCATCTCCATAAGGGTCTGATTCTTTCTTTTAACAACACCATTTTGCTGAGGGGTCATTCTAACAATGGTTTGATGCGTAATGCAATGATTAAGTAAATGTCTCGAAAGCACAAGGCATGTACTCCCCCCCTCTGTCCGTGCAAAGTGTTAGCACTTTTAAGCCAGTTTAAGCCTAAGATGTTTAAAATGCATGAATAAATCAAAATTTGCATTCAGCCCATACACCCACGTATACCAAGAGCAATCATCCATATTCCCTAAGTGCACATGTCCTCATGGGACCACAAACATCAGAGTGAATAAGTTGCATTTTTCAGATAGCATACACTGCACGATGCTTTTTGAAAGCAAACTTATGCATCTTGCCCAAAATACATCCCTCACATGCATGAGGAGATGGAATCTTCACTGGAGGCAATACATCTACTATATGACACCTTTGAAGAGTCATCAAACTCCCAAAGCTCATATGTCCATAGCGAGCATACCATAGCTCCACATTCTACATCAGGAGCGAAAGAGTAGCAGCCACCAAAGCATCATGAGACTATCTATCATAGGCATCCAACAAAAAGAAACCCTTATACAAGGTGTCGAATTGCCGGAGTGCATAATCCATCTCTCTGTCTCTGAGAATGCAATTGTCATCCTCAAAGATGACCTTAAAGCATGTTTATTAAAAGCAGAGGTATATAACAAATTCTTTGTAATGCCATGCACAAAGAAGACATCTAGAAGCATGAAATCAAAACCATCTGCAGTAGTTATAGCGATTGCATTAATGGCACATAGACCATAACTACTGTTGTTCGCACATGTAACATGCTTTCCAACAGGGGCTGAATACAAAGAGGTAAACACACACTTCCTAGAAGTGATGTGCTTCGATACCCCACTATCAAAATATCATGTGTGTTATGCTTCAGTAGCATTAAATGCAGAAAATAGCCATCGAACAATCATAACTCCATGTGAGAAATGCACAGTCCTCCTTCACAAAGCTGGCTAAAGCATCACCATCAGTAGATTTGCTGGCAGATGTATCTTGGACAACCAAACTGAAGTCCTTATTCTTCTCTTTGGCCAATTTCTTCCTACATTCATCAATATAGTGACCACGCCTCTTGCAATAATGACATTTTCCCTTCTTTTTAGACTTTTCTGTGTCTTGGACAACCTTATTTGATGGCTGTCTAGCATCACCCTTTTGCTGATTTTTTATATTTTTCCTAGCTTTTCCTTTGCCTTTGAACTTGGAAAGCATAGCCACATCACCTAAACACAATGCAACATTCTTCCAAGTCTGTTCCTCTTGCAACAAGAGGCCTTCCAACTCCACAAACGTAAGGGGCTGTTGTCCCCCCCAAAAGAACATCAAAGAGGTGTGAAACCAAGATATGACTAAGGAAGAGAGTTCACTATGATGTCTACCAATTTAGCATCCAGAATGACCTCATTAACATTAAGCATTTGCTCATGCAAATCCTGTATGTGAGTAAGGTGATCTATCATGCTATCACCCTTATCCATGTTCACAGTGACCAGCTCTCTGCGGAGATAGGATATCCTAGCCTCATTGCGTGCTACAAACAAACACTCGAGTACATCGCAAGCTGATTTTGAAGTCCTAAAAGACTAAATATGTGGAATAAATACCCTTCTCATTGGCAAGGCAATCAAAGAAAGTGCCTATGTATGCTTCAAGTCCCACTTCCTTTGGTCCTCAATAGGAGGAAGTAGAGAGGCAATAGCACCAATAACCTATCCTTGAGCATTACGCTGAGGTGTTTGAGGTGCAAGACCTCCTAGTCGCTGCCAATCACGTGTGACATAGTCCCACAAGTCCTCCCCACGAGAAGGTTGTGGACCATAAAGCTCCACAACGCATAGTTCGTGCCATCAAGTTTGTCCTCTTGAGTGAGGACACAAAGGATGTTGTTCTGATCATTATGTCCTTGACGTGCCATGTTGTTAGTAATGGACAAAAATATATAGCCAGATACTTCACAGCTGAAGTATAGTGTACTCCTCGAAGTACTAGAAATCCCTACTATGGGATTAGGATACAAGTACCAAATTGTCACACAAACGTTAAACTGTGCCTATGTTCACCCAAAATCAGCACTTAGCCTGCAAATAACAGCAATGCACTCCTGTACCACACATGCCTCGAAATGTATGCCAACAAAAGTACAATTTACAGCAACTTAATGCCAGTTCTCAACAAAACTTACTCAATTTCCCAAAAATTTTCTAATCAATTTGACTGTAACAGCAATTAAATGCTGATAAATCGCTTGTTTCCTACCTTGGAATGCATATCAAGCAAAAGCCCCAAATTTCTTCACAAAATTTCAAAGAAATTGAAGTAAGTTATACCATACAGCTCAAATTTCTGCGAAAATGTCACATCGGGATGCATGCCAACATTGAATAGCAATTGGAATCTTCCTTTGATGTGCGTCAAAGCCTCAGGAACAAAAAGCCCCAAATTACTTGCATAAATTTTGAGGAAATTGTGCAATATCGGCACTTTGGGTGTCAAGACACACCCAAAGTGCAATATCGGCACTTTGAGTGTCAAGGCACACATAGGATGCCAATTCGAGCAAAAGCCCCAAATGTTGGGTGCCTCGAGATGTGTGCGCAACTTCGGGTGCACTAATGGAGCTGATACAGGTTGGCAACACTTCGCACCAACCAAGTGGTTGGAGGTGCAGGTGGCTACGCTAGCAACGGAAGCAGGAGGTGGCAGCTTGGAAACGCATATAGGTGGAGGCAGCCTAGGCAAAAGGTAGTGGCCAGAGCAGTGGCACAAGGAGATGCAACATCTGCAAGAGACAAGGGGCAGCGACTAGTGTGGCAACTCAAGCAGAGAGTAGGTGGCAACAATGGCGGGGTGCAGCATTGGCGAGACAAGAGGTAACAGCATGCGCAGACTGCGGTGAAGTGTAGGGCACCAAGCAAAGACAATCAGAGGCTGAGCAAGCCAAGCCGTGCTGGCAGGAGGTGGTGACCTAGTGGCAGTCATTAGTTGACAGCAGCACAAGCGTTGGAGTGAAGTGCAAGGAGCTAAAGAGGCACAGGTGGTGGGCACTGCACAAGCAACATAGGCAAGGGTGGAGGATGACAGGGAAGGCTAGCACTGCTCATTGGCGGTGCTAGTGGACGGGTAGACATGTTGAGGTGGCACTCCTGGCTAATCTAATGCAGTGTGTGGCATAGCGCAAATAGTCAAAGCCATATGAGAGGCTCTGACGGAGCTGCTGGTGGTGTTGGACAGCAGCAAGAGCTCCCAGCTCTTTATCTCTTCCTCACAAGGCCAAAAGCTATTAGATCAGCTATGGAGGAGAGAGAAACGAGGCAGTAATAGTCAATGAGGTGAAGCAAGAGAGTAGAGTGTACTTGTTGAACTGAAAAGATAGAGTGAAGGTACAACCTAAGTTTTTTCTCCCAAGAAAAGAGAATTCTATTAATAACACCTCGGAGAAAGTCCCCCTAAGGTAAATACAAAGTACAGGAAACTTTGTGAAGAGTAACTAAGTACATCAAAGGTACAATGGTTGTGTAATCAACCAATCTGGTGGGCTAAAGTGTCAAACCATCTGAGGGGTATTGTGAAAGGTGTCTGAATCCCAAATCCTCAGGAAAGCCTCTCTTTTCTTCCTCATCCTCTCAAAGTTTCCCTACAACCTCTCCCATCTTCCACTGAGAGTGTGGACTATCTTTGTCCAAATCCTGGATAAAGACTCCCCAGTGGGTATATCCTGAAGATTAATGACCTGGCTACATCTCACAGTCCAAATATACCAAGCTATAATGCTGGAAATCAGCTCCCATATGTGACAATGTCCCTGAGTCCACTGTGTCTGTGAGTAGTTTGGGGTAGGGATCCTGTTCAGATGCTGTCCAATGATGAGAAAAGAAATGCTCCCCTGAGTGTCCTCATAGCCGCATGTTGGACCTCCATCTGTGACCCAAGCTGCAGCCCCCCATGTCACCACCATGGACTTTGTTGTACCATGGAATACTATCCTAAGAGCTCTCCAAATCTCTTGGGCTCTAGGACAATCCCATAGGCAATGTCTTTGTGTCTCCTCTGGCTCACCACATCGGGCGCAAGCCACTGGGTCCCTGCCATATCCAAGCCAAGTGCCAACTACTAAACTCCTATGGGCTAGAAGCCATAGAAAGAGAGAGATCTTCCTGGGCCTGAAGCTGTCATGTAGCAACCTCCAAAAGTCGTATAGGAACTCATTTGAGACTCCCTCTCTATGCCAATGAGGGATGGCTGCAGGCTATGCTCTAATCTTGCTCATCTATATCCTCCGTCCCAATCTAGTAGTGTAGCCAAAGAAGGGCATGTTGGATGGCCTATCAAGGAAGGGATCCCTCCACACCCACTCTCCTGGATCCCACTGAAGTCTCTGTAGAGGCCTCCTCTGGTATGCCCAATATCTCCATCCAACTATAAGGCAAGTGGTTGGGTTTGGGTCTATGTGCCATTTTCTTTAAAAGTGTGCCACTACTCTGATTCTCTACCTGGAGCAGCCACTGAGTGCTGTAAGGTCAAGGTCCTCTCGCTCGAGGCGGCCATCCTCCTCAATTGTGAAAGTGAATGTCTCGTCTCTGCTAGATGCAGTGACAGCTAGAAGGATATCCCCTCTAGAGAAAAGACCAATCCAAGTCTGAGAGGAAGCTGTTTCAGTTTGCCAATCAGGAGGAACCCCTTCCATCACGGCCTCAATCATAGCCCTGGCTCCCCTAAGACCATGTAATCTCTACCTTAGGTCTTGTGTGGTAACTCCTGAAATGCAAACCACTCCCCCACTGATGTAGCCACCTGTAAAGAGAATCTCCCCCATTATAAGTGTGTTTTCTGCCCAATGGTGTGGCTTGACTCTGATCTCAAATAATGATTAAAAAGAAGAGGTTGTCTCCTCTTCTCTCCAATAGTAGACGCAAGGAGCTGGTGGAGCCCTGGAGATACAGATCTCCAAGCTCTAGTAATGGTAGCTACAAATCTGACCTCGAAGCTCCTCCCTAAATCTCTGGTGATGATCTCTTAAAATATCCAGTGAATGCTGGGCTGCCATGGTCCTTCATGTATAGGTGTCAAGTTCTCTAGCCTCCCCATCAGAAGTTTCTTCCAGGGCTCCTCACCTGGAAGTAGACCCCTAACAATGAGCTTGATCAATAAGGCTTTGCTCTAACTATCTGGGTCTATGATCCCCAATCCTCCTCTCGATCTAGGCTGTATGATGACATCCCAAGCCACCTTTTCTTTGGTTGGTCTCCCATCCCCTCCTGACCAAATGAAATTCCTGATGAGGCGTTTCGCCTGGCCAATACACGACCTAGAGAATGCCCAACAAGAAGTGATGTACCACATGGTCGCAAGAAGAACTTGGTTGGCAACCACTACTCTTCCTGCCAACGAGAGTCTCGCTAAGCTCCAATACAAGAGCTTCTGTCAGATGCTCAAAAGTAGGGGTGCCAGTTGCTGTTTTGAGAGGTAATGTCAATCCCCACATGGCATCCAAGATATCTCACAGCAATCCTGCGGGGAACCCATGTGAAATCCTCATGTGGTCACCACTCTGGTTGTCTAGTGTCGCATATCCAAAATCCAAAGTATTTGTGCCAATTAATTAGTGCTCCTGATGGTTTGCAAAATGTCTCCATGGCTGTTACAAAGGCTCTAAAGTTGCCCTTGTTCCTATCTAAGTAAATAGTTGTATCATCAGCAATCTCCACATCAAGAAGCTCCTCAAATTCAAGGATGGGTAGCCTGATGCCTTTGATACCTGTAAATCTGTCTCTCAAGAAGAAACTCATGGCCTCTACTACAAATAGAAACAACAACGGAGCAAGTGGACATCCCTGTCTAACTGATGTATGGATGCTAAATCTATCTCCTCTTGCTTCTCTAGTCATGACCTGGCTATGTCCTAAAGAATAGAGAGCCACTACACCCTTGACCCACTGCTCTGGAAAGCCCATCCTCAACATTTGCCCTCCAAGAACTCCCAATCCACGTAATCATATGCCTTCTCAAAGTCGAGAAGGAGCACAATAAGGTCTTGCCTCCTGGATCTAGCCAAAGCTGTGGTCTCCCAGAAGGTGAAGATGTTGTCCAAGATGCTATGCTCTTGGACGAATCCTGTCTGAGTGGGGTGTATATATCTGACATCAATGGTGCCAGCCTGAGACTAATCGCCTTTGCAAGGATCTTATAGGAAATTCCAAGCAAGGTGATCGGTCTCCACTGTGTGATCTCCAATCTATCTCCACTTTCTTTCGGGATAAGATGAATCAGCCCCTAGAGAGTCTCTTTGGCATAGTCCCAGATGCCATAATCTCCTGAAAGGCTGAGTGAAGGCCTTTTTTGATAAGATCCCAGTAGTTCACAAAGAAGGATTTATCTAGTCCATCTTCCCCTGGACACTTGCCTGAGGGTAGTGCCCGAAGTGCCTCCTCCAACTCCTCTGTAAAATGAGCCATTGGATTTCTGCTCATCTTGTCTGTAACCACTCTCTGTGTGCTCTGCCAAACTGCTTCCCTATCTCTCTCATATCCAGGGGGTCTAGTGGTGGAACCTAGTAGGGATGTATAGTATTGTGTGGCCACTTGTCTCGCCTCTAGAGGGCCCTGTGCAATGGATCCATCAGCCCTCCTAAGTTAAATGTGAAGACCCAGACCCAGACCACACTTTTAAATTAAGTTAAGCTAACTAACTCTAGTCCCTAGTGTCACTACTTTTAAATGTGAAGACACTAGGTATACACACACTAAAGTGACAATTATTAAAGTGTCCACACCGCATCAATTACTTGGGCACTGGTCGTAATTGACAAATTCTAACACAAGGTTTAGGAAAACAGCTTCTAGATCCAACATGTTCTATGAAAGGGACTCACTATACACACCACTATTCATCGTTTTGCATCCCCATTCATAACTTCAGCCCACATTTGCTGATATCCTCAGTCTACCTTCATCATCTTCGCATCCAAAGGTGTTGCACTTGCTACCAACAATCTACCTTAGCTCTAGAGGCTGCCACCAGCCAGCTCATGGCCCTTCTATTGCCACTAGTCTCACTTGGTATCCTTAGTAGTCACTAGTGTTTCAGCTGCCAGCTCTTCGCCATCATCTATTGCTTCTTTTTTGGAGGTTCTACAGCCATTGCCAGCAGCTCATGACTTGTGTACAGCTGCTTTTTCATCGTAGACAAGAGACGAGTTATCTCCACTCCTTGAGCATTGCCATCCACATCTCTATCATCTTCTTCACTCATTCATTTTTAGCATCATTCTTTCATCAAATAGTCTTCTCTCTTTTTGTGTTTCGCATTCTTGTCCGAGTTCACTATGTTTTAGTCACATTCTTACATTCTATGTTTTCTCTATCAAAAAAGTTACACAAGTGACACATAACAAATTCACAATGAGGGCTCTTTCTTGGGAATCCATGGTGTCTTCTCAAATCTCTCCTTCATTGGAGGCTCTAAGTTGGCATTTTGCTCTCAATGAGAAGGGAAATCTATCCTCCCGCTCATCTTCCTTCAATTTACCAGATGTTGAGCAGATGTCAAACATGGAGTTTACAAAATATTTACATAGCAAATGGCCTAACTAGACTCCTCCATCTTCCCTTTGTACTCTAATAGGAGCTATGTATCAATCAAAGCATTCAGCAAGTAAGGCTGGCCACCTCTCCACTCACGGAGAACATAAGACTTTTGGGACACCTAGCAATCCATCGTCTTCAGCTTAGCCACACCCAATGTCAGATTCATACAATCTATTTGATTTGCATGAGCCAAAACCCCTCTCTATTGCTTCTATTTTCAAAGATCCAACTATAATTCACCATGGAGACCATGACCAAGTATTAGTACATTCATGCGATCCAGAGCCAAAAGCACCTCTTTAGATATCCTTATTACATTACCTTTAACTCCATATGAGCATGTTGTTGGTGCTATAGTCATTCTCAATCCCCTCACATTGGGTTCTATTCCTTCAATGTCTAGTGCATTAGGCTTAGGATGGTCTTTTGTATCTTTTCAATTTTCATTTTCATTTTCCACATATTAGTTTAGATCATTCACATCTATGTGTTAGATCTTTGCTAGGATTTCCTTCTCAACCATCAGTGCATGCCACTCTACACCACTGCCATGTGTACCGCACCTCCTATCTACCCACAAGTGAGCACATCTGTTTGTTTGCATATGGCTGAGTTATATATTCCCCTCATGCCGCCTAGACCTCTGCCCATGGCCACTCACATGCAATGATATCCATCCTCACCTTATGCTGCACCTCCTCACACCCCATAGGTCAATCAAATGAAGGGATATCCATCTTTTGCTTATAGTGAACCTATCCATGCATCCCCAAAGGGGCTTATGCCAAGAACTGAGCAAAAGTGGCATCCAACCAACTCCACAAGTTTCCCACATGGCTAGAGATCCTTCTAATTACATTGGAGACACATGTTGTTATCCTATCACAGATGAGGAGCTGCAGCTAATCAGGGCTCACAGAGCGAAGAAGAGTGAAGAGCTACGAAGAATAGCCTTTCAGCAAAAGCTACTTAAAGAAGGTATAATTGATTCTTTCTCATCACATGTTGCATATAAATTTGATGGTGTTGCAAGGCCGTCAAGACCTCCATTAGGGATGCCTCCCCCCCTCTTGGAGAAAGAGATTCAGAGTATGTCCCTTACTTTTAAGACTATCTCTTCTACTCCAATGCAAGGTACACAAGTTTCTACTTTTATCCCTTCTTCTTCTTTTACTTCACCGCCTTTGCCGCATTATGGTAAAAGATCAAGATGAAGCTAGAGTGCCATACGTTGATCATAGTACCCAATCTGTTTAGAAGATTTTTGAACTTTTGTGCATAATCTTGCACAAGCATTGATCTTTGCTTGATTTGTTTCAACTTCTTCAAAACATCTCTAGCAGTTATATGCTTCCTAAATCTCCTAAGAAAAGTATCTTTAAGTGCAGTATATGTAGTAAAGTGAGTAGCTCCATAAGTACTATACCAATCCATGGCCTTCCCTTTGAAAGTTGACGCAAATTGTTGCTGCTTAACTTGATCCCCATACATGGTATTAAAGCCACTTGCAATCCACCTTGTCTCAAATTGAGCCAGATGGCAATCCAAATGTTCCTCCTTGCCAAAGAATTTGGAGGCTCTTACCTTAGGATTGATTGGATGATTAGGATTCATTGTGTATTGTTGCTGCTTAGGCTTATTTGATAGGGGTAAAGGGTTTAATTTCAAAGACTTTTGTGCCGCAACTCTTGTACTCCGCAGCAGTAGGGGTTAGAGGAGTTGTGGGAGATTCCATAGATGTAACAGGGGATTGGTAGACTGTGGTGGTACTAGAGGTATCCGCATCTCCATAATCATCCCTATAGTTTGAAAATTGTTATTTATCCAATGGGTTGAGTTCTCCTGCAGCTCCGCTATCATCCTTCACTTCTTTGTGTTGCTATTGCTTTGTCCACACTTCTTTGAGTTCCCTAGATTTGCTCTTGTCAAAATAACATTTGATTGAGATGAGTAATTGTCCAATATATACAAAGAAAAACATGAATAGGGCTTTGGACTCCATCATGTTGCTTCAAGCATTATATCACTATTTCAAGTTTTTGCAAAAGAATTCAGATTTTTGTCATCAAACAAAGGCATTTTTCTGTTTAACTTTCACACTAGAGGTTCAAGAATGCATGGCAAGATCGCCAAAGTGTTTCAGCCCCAAATCTATGGAGAATGCATAATAGAACTAAATTGCTTCATACAGGTTTAGAGTATACTACTTCAGGTAGTGTAGAAAATACATAATGCTGTATTAGGCAATCAACCAAAAACTCAGATACAATGACATGAAGACATAGAACCACACTCTACAATACTAATAATGACAAATCAAAGATAGAAATCAGAGTATATGTTGCAAATGGAATAGAAACAAAGAGATGAATTAGAGCACCCATTGTTAGATTGAATTGATTATCCAAAAATTCCATCATACAACAGGTTGTGATCACGGATCATGATGAAAATGTGAAAGACACACACAATACCTCTTCAAGTCACGCTTGAAAACTACCTACATAACTACACTTCATCACGCATCTAACTTCATGAGACATTTTAAGTCTACTTCATATAGGAAATAATAAAGACTAAGGTAATAGGTCATATTAAGGGTAAAGATAATGTGTCAACCAAGCCAATGGCTAACATGTTCGGTGCATTTCTTCTTATGGTCTAACATATGGCCATGGTTTGCTCTTGCAAGGGTACACTTATTCGGACGGGCCCAGAGATCTTGACACTCCATGTTCTCACGAAGGTCACATCTTTTCTTTGCGAATGGCTCCCATTCCTTGGTCAAGTAGTAAGCAATAGATGGTGACTGCTTCCATAGCCAAGGCAGAGTATCAAGTCCTCTTCGACAACACCACAAAGGTTGTCTACTTGAGGAGATTGCTGGCCATTCTACACTTCCCAAGTGCTTCACCAATTGTCCTCTACCAGGATAACCAGAGTGCCATTGCACTGGTTGGTAATCCAATTATCAGTCCACGGACGCGGCATTTTAGTGTACACTACAATTTCACCATAGAGCAAGTTTTGAGCTAAGCATTGTTCGCCTAGATTTTGTGCCTATATCAAATAGTTTTGCAAATATATCGACCAAAGCAATCAATCACCTGGTTCTTCAATAATTGCTACCCAGAATTGGTGTGGGTACACCCTCCTTATTGCTTTGGCCTGACAGCGAGAGGTTGATTTCCACTAGTTATCCCTTCCACATTGAGAGGGGGTTGCCTTCTCTTGAGCGTGACAAGATTTTGGTTCATTTTTGCTTCACAAACATTTATTATTTGTACACTATATCATTATTCGCATCCTCTAGATGACTATGATTGTAAAAGAGTGCTTGGGCAAGTGAATAATTCCCTTGCGAGAGCATTGTCCAATTGGGATTATTGAATAGCATCTGGCACAAGGATGGCAATTTGCATTGCCTCTTGCATAACCCCATACATTGGCATTTTGTTCTTGTAAACATGTATCTATGTGTATTCATCCCTTTCTGGCCTTTTAGAGTGGTCAACTCTAGATCCACCATATTCGCAACACCTCACATAGCAATCTCCTAGGGTAGTCTCCCTTGCTTGCTTTGCTTGCTCAGCTTATCTATCTTGCTTCCACCCTTCCTTTTTGCTTGACCACATACCCTCCATAGATTTCTTCATCACCGACACCCAATGGTGGTTAGGATAGCTTTGTCTATATTGTGATGGTCTTAACCAGCCCTTTATTCTCCCCTAACGACACAAATTATCAATAGGACAAAACTACTTGAAACCCTCACATGTAATGCTAAATCAAGAACAAAAGTTAAAAGCCATTTTCTTTTTAAGAAATTAAAGTCCAGTATGATTCCATCCCCACCTTTTGCGGATCCTAGTAGGCCATTGAGTAGTTTACGAGCACCCTTTGTCAAATGCCTTGGCCTCTCTAGGGTGATCACGTGGGCTCCCTTGGTCAAATAACCATCGCCTCTATAGTCTTGGTAGGTCATTGGGCAGTCGATGTGCACCCTTTGCCTGATGCCCTGGCTACTTTGGGGTAGGATGCATTCGGATAAAAGAAAAGAAAATATGGGCTTAGGCTAGTACAGTCCCTTTTTTGTTCCAATTTTGGGCTTGAGAGGAGGTGTTGAGCTAAAAATACATTAGTTTCTTTAAAACAATCCCAAAACATGATTAATTAATGAATTGAACATTTTTGTTAAAAAGAAATGCATTCTTAGAGAGTGTTTGTGTCTCGTAAGCACAACCTTGTTAGGAGGATCCAAACTTTCTATAAATAGGCATGGTGCCTCCATCCAACCTTAATCTCGTTTCTACACTTTGCTAGTGCTAAAGCTTTGTTGTCTATTAAGCTAAAAATTCATTACCCACTAATTAGCTCTTTAAAACAGCCCCAAAACAGTAAATTATCAAAAGTTTCATTGAATCGGGAGTGGTTCCAAAGAGTTTGTATATCCCACATGCAAAACCCTAATGTAGGAGGATCCTTCCACATCTATAAATAGTTAGGGTGCACACCATTCAGCCCTATCCTTGTATTGTAGGTTTCGGTCATCAGCTCTCTTCCACTAGCTATCCAGCCCCCAGCGACTACTACTGCGTGGTCTACGTTGTTGCCTTGCCTCTCACTATTGTTGATGATCAGCTGCCATCATCTTCAACAAGTCATTTTTGTGTTGCAGCACTCTTCTTCATCAGCCTCTACTCTGACTAGTGGTTATTGCTCTCCAGATCCATCTCTGATGGATGAGACACATCGACACCTCCCTCAACCCACTCCCACAAAAGCCACCGGCTGCTGTTGGACAGCTTTGCCCTTAAGCATTCTATACATTCTCTCATTCATTTATACCATTGATTCATTCACTTCAGAGTCACTGGTTGTTGGACACCTTTGCTTCTTGAACACCCACGTCTGCATCATCTTCTTCACCCATTCATTTTCAGCATTCATTCATTCATCAAATATGTCTTCTCCTCCCTTTTTGCACTTTGCATTCTTGTCTACATTTATTGTGTTATTAGTCATGTTTGTACATTCTGTGTTTTCTCTATGTAGACCCTGGCATATCTTCACAGCTTCATCAAAAGTAGACACCATGGAAGAAAACTCAACTATTCCTTTGCTGAAGCTGCATGAATAGGGACATTGGGTGGCTACCCATTCATTCTTAGAATTCATTTATTTATCAAATACTCTCCTCCTCACTTATTGCACTTTGCATTCTTGTCTACATGTTTTGTGTTATTAGTCATGTTCATGCATTTTATGTTTTCTCTGTGCAAATCCTAGCATATCTTCACAGCTTCATTGGAAGTAGATGCTCCGGAAGAAAACTCAAAAGTACCTCCACTAAAGCTGCATGAACAAGGACATTGGGTGGCTATCCAACCAACCACAAAAGATCTCTAGCTGCAGCAGGGAAGGAAGAACACCATCATCAAACTATTAGAGAAGGTAGACTAGGCTGAAATACAGGCAAACCAGATTGATGATTGCTAGACTCACATGACCTAAAGCAAGACAAAAATTGTCCGAGGTCCAAATTAACATGGGAAGCCTGAAAGGACACTAACCACAAAATGGACAAAATGGAACAAAATGACCTAAACAACCACAATTGGATAGAGCTCCTAATGTCCCTCACTAACTTTATGTGAGGATCACAACCAAGAGATGACCGTGATCACTAGTACAACTGACCAAAAATGGACTTCCAATGCTAGAGCTTTATTATGCCACTCACTAACCTGGTGATAGGGCCCACAACCCGGAGAGAACATAGGCATATACTGCAAACAATGGACTGCCCAAAAGTGACAAGAAAATAATTAAGAGGTCCTTCCAAATTGTTACAAACCCATAGCATCCATTAAGAGGTGCTCTTCTCACGTGCTACTATGACATGCCCCATCTGGGTTCCTCCCCGTTACTTGGTAGCTTCACCTCCACTCTCTAGCCTAAAAGGCTAAGACGCCACTCACTTGCCAAGCCATTCCTCCATTTTTTTTCGCCCAAATAAAAAGTGTGAAAATCCCCAAGGAAAAATACGAAGTACAAAGATGTTAACCTGCTTATTTTAGGGTTGTCAGTCTGTCATCTCTTGGTAGTGACCTCTTGTTAGAGTCTAACAGAGACATGGGAGCTCTGGCATTTTAGTGTGCATTTCTTTTGTTTTTGGCACTTTTCCTATGTTTGTTAGTCAGTATTTACCCCATGCAAGTCCTTGTGCCTGCCTCTTGACTACCCACGATGCTACGCTACTATTTTCGGGAGTTTTCTGTGCAGTCAGACTGCATTTATTGCAGTCACAAGCTATTTTTCAGCAGATCAGCCAAACTTAGAAGTCATTTTGGCAGGTCACCCAGATTTGGAGACATTTAGCTACTTATAGCTGACCACTCATCACTTTGGCACTCATCTTCTGCATGGTGCTCCTCCGACTCCGGCATTCTCCTCCATCTTCGATGCTGCTGCTGCCATCATCATTCTCAACCTAATCTAGTGCCCTCACTGATGTCTCGAGCTGCGTGTAGGGACTCGACATTGTTGTATTCAGCATTCACTTTCAGTCACTGCAGATTTCTTCCTTCCTATGTGTATGTGTGTGTGTGTCTCCTTCCATTGTGCATTCTCACATGCTATCATCACTAAAAGAGAGAACACACACGTGATCGACATCAAGGAGACTTCCCAAACTTCTGCTGCAGCCCTACCAGCCCCCATGTTGCTGAAACACAGTCCATCAAGAGCCAACAACAGTCCAAAGCTTGCATTTTGCTGCAAACACAGCCCTTCTAGTGCTTTCCAGCTGTCATCATCAGTGTTTTGGTGTATATGTGGCATTTTGGTGTATGCAATAGGGTTTCTCCTTCGGCAGACCATCTACATCATTCCTCTCGTGAATCTATAGCTGATTTCACTATTCAAGGGGCTGTCTACCACAAACGTAGGCTTTCTAGGTCTTTTGCAAGTTATCGAAGATGTCCTTCTTCCATTGCGCACTTCCTCTAAAAGGCAAAGAGATTTTTGCACTAGTTCTCGCAAAGACTGAGAAGATCCAAGGTCACCAGGTCCATTTGTATGGCATCCTTCTCCTCCCCTGTCCCTCCATGTTTCACACAAGGCCCATACCCATGGTCTAAAGATGCCTCTTATGGCACCCTTTGTGCACGTGCCCATACTTCCTTCTTTGCCCAAGGAGGACCACTTGGATGGTTTCAACTATTTATTGTGATCATGTAAGGTGGAGTGTATTCTCGATGCCTTCAACCTTTGGGAGTTTGTTTCTCCTCCCCCCTCCCTCCATGTTTCATGCAAGGTCCATACCCATGGTCTAAAAATGCCTCTTATGGCACCCTCTGTGCAGGTGCCCATACTTCGCTCCTTGGCCAAGGAGGACCACTTGGATGGTTGCAACTATTCATTGTGGTCATGTAAGGTGGAGTGTATTCTTGACACCTTTGACCTTTGGGAGTTTGTTTCTCATCTCGTTCCCTGTTCCATGGAGGATCCCACAATGGGATCAACGATGGATCGTGTTGCCTTATGGGATTGGCTCAACTCCCAAGTTAGATAATTTCTTTTTATGAGCTTATAGGATTCTGTTCTAGTGCATGTTCACAAATTGAAGGCCATTGTGGAGGTTTGGAAGAAGCTAGCATCTCTCTACCATCAGAAGATGTTCACTCACTGCATATCCCTTGAGAATAAGCTTTAGATACATAGTGTTGATGATTCTCCTTCCATAAAGGACCACATCAACAACTTGGACATGAGAGATGAGCTTGCATCCTCGGGCAGACTATATCTTCCAAGTGTTGAGCTAAAACACGCTTTTCAGCCGATTAGCATTCTTAAAACAGCCCCAAAACACACTTAATTACTGAAAAACCCTAAAAAGGGCAGCGGTTTGAGAGAGTTTCAGTGGTCCCCCCAAAACCCGAATTCTTTGGGGCACCCTTCAACATCTATAAATAGACAAGTTGCCCCCATTCAGCCTTATTCTGTCTGTGCAGGTTTCACACCCTTCAGTGCAGATTTCAACCATCAGTCCACACACACGTGGTTGTCCAACCCCAGAGACTGCTGCCACACCTTCTGCTGCTGCGTTTCCTCCTCCAGTGTGTAGGTGACAGCTAGCAACCCATCTCCATCATCAAGCAACAGCTTCCTCTATCAAGCGACAACTTGTCCACACCAAGCGATAGCTGCCAGCCCTCTTCGTCATCTGTCTAGCTTAAGTTTGGTGCTCTAGGTCCTCTTGACACTTGCGTTTGCTGCATCGTCTCCATCCCACACTTCGATTGGTGGTCACACACTTGGGATCTGTCTCCGATGGATGTCACTCTCCAACACACTACTCTGCCCTTGAGTATCTATAGACTCTTACATTCATTTGCAGTATTCATTCACTTCAAAGTTGTGTTCTTCTTTCCCTTCTTTTGTTTGTGTTTGAGTTTTGAGTTTTGTATTTAGGGTTTAAGTTTTGCTTTCTATGTCTGTGTCTGTCTCTTTGTGTTTCTATTGTGGTCGTACACTTTGTGTTTCCTCAATGCAAACCCTAGTAGTTTTCTTCACATAGTATTAGAGCCGGTGCTCTTGTAAAGAGTATCTTGCGGATATTGTGGAGAGCTAGTCTTTGTGTGAGGCACACAATACGACTTGTAACCGAATCACAATGTCCGAGACACCTTCTTCTCCAGTTCCTATGATGTCCTATTAGGCTTCTCCATCACTGGAGACCCTGAGATGGCATTATGGACTCGGTGAGAAGGATGACACTCCACTTTCACCTTCACCTTCTTTTTCTACTCTTATTCCTGATTTCACTAACACGACAAAGGACTTTGAGAAGTACTATCGCAACAAGTACGGTGATGTTTACACCCCTCCTACCAATTTTACTACCACATTCGGACTGGTTGGTGAGGTTGGCCACCTCTCCGATCATGGAGGATATACAACATTCACAACGTCTGGCGATCCGTCTTCATCATCTCAACCAAGTTCAACGTCAAGTTTGTACAATCCTTTTGAGTTGCATGAATCAAAACTCTCGTCTGTTTCTTCTTGTGAGGTACACGATCCGGATGGCTTTGCGTATGTGGACTCCAATAGAGGGGGCTCTCGAAGCAGATGGAATTTAGGTACATCTACAACTTCAGTTTCATTTCAGCATGTAACGCACTTCCCACTTCCCTCCCATCCCACCCTTTTCTACCTCCACCCTTGATCATCTCTCTTCATCCTTTCAAAATCTCGAATTACACTACACATCTGCTTCACACACACTAGGCGTTGGATCTTGCATCTCTGCTCCCAACACCTTCTTCTCTGCCCCATTCTCTACCTCTTTGCACTAGGGTACTTCATTAGGGGGAATGCCTTTCTTTAACACTGCCTCTCACCTTTCCACAAATGACACCTAGGACGGCTGTGATGGGCATCCCTCTCACTACCCCTAGATTCATCTCTCACATGACTACTCAGACGCAGGGGATTCCATCCTCGGCTTATGGTGCGTCATTCCACTTGCCTTGGGTTACACCTATGCAGGGATTTCCATCTTCTGCTCCATGTGTTCCCATCCCACCTCCACCATGGGCTACTCATACGGCTACCATGCCCATGCCTAGTCAGCCCATCCCTACCTATGGACACCCTGCACACTATCCGCATACTTGGTGGGCACTCTGGGTTCCATTCCCAAGTTCACTTCACTCCCCCATCTTACCTCCATTACACTTTTTCACACTACCCATCTCCAATTACTACCACTCCTGTTGCAACGCCAAAGAATGTCTTCATGGATAAGACTCGTTTTAACAGGTCAAATTTCACCACTTGGTCGAATTTCATGCAACAAGTGCTTAAGTCTCAAGGTCTTTGGGACCTCGTCATTGGTCTAGAACCTATGCCGAGCTCACCTTGACTACATCTATCAATGCAGAGCCCGCAATGCCACACCCAATGTTGAGCTGATGCAAGGATTACTTCCTGAGTTTCACTCTTAGTTACAACACTTCCTACTCGCAACAAAGCCTTGGAGTCATCTTCTTGACTGCTATGTGGCCCGAGATCGTACTCAGTGCATAAATCTCGACTTTGAGCTTCAAGAGTTCTCTATTAAGGAAGGGGATGATTTGAAAGTCAAGTTGGCTGAATATAGGCGGTTACTTGCCGAGTTCGCCACTACTGGCTCTCCAAGGTCAGACGACGATCAGGTTACATTCTTCTTGAATAAGTTGCCCGAAAAATACTTCAATTTCATTCAGCACATCATCTCACAGCCTCGATTGCCAACCTTCTACAAGTTTGAGTGCCAATTCTTACGTTATGTGAGGCTGCATGATCAAGTCTATAAAAAATCCTCATCACAACCTTATTCCGAGCAAAGGGATTTGGTTGCCTCTTCTTCAGGAGGGAAAACCAACAGTGGCAAGAACTGGCAAGATGTGAAGGCAAGCCAATCAAAGGGTGAATCCTCTTCCTCAAATGAAACCAAAGAATCTAGACCGATCTGGCAGCAACTCCCTAAGAAAAACTGGTTTTGAACACACTGCCAAAGAGTAGGCCATATGGATAAGGAGTGTCGCTCCAAGGCCCAAGGTCTTCCACCTAAAAAGCCTCAACAGACCATTGCGATTGCATAGTCCAGTGGGGTTACGCCTTTCGCTCTTGCTTTATCTACTCCTTCAATGCCCATTGTTGCTGCCGGACATGTGACCCAAGCAAAGCCTCAATAAATAGTCTCTTTCACTACCCTTGAGGGACTGGCTGTTTGGTTTGTAGATCTTGATCCCATTGCATTTCATGTATCCATCTCACCTTCCTCTCCACCTCATCAAGCATTCCCTTGGCAAAGCCCTGCTACTAGACATACTCGATGGTAGATACCTTCTTAGACTAGGATGTCTCTAGGTCCTTTAGGATACCCTAGGTCAATCTAGCATCCATTTTTCACACTCTTAGAGCCGGGCGCATAGGATTCATTGTCCTTTGCTTTTCCATTCTTAAGTCTTCCGTTGCATTTACTCACACACATACACATTCTTTGCATTGTCTTTTTAGTTAGATTTTCTCTCTGTTATGTTTTGCTTTGGAGTATCTCACCATTGACCTCTATGTTTGCAGATTCTCATCTCTTTTGCAGGGTTTTGTCTTTTAGTGTAGGGCTAACTTGTAGATTGTTTTGGTCCTAACTGGGCTAGAGATGTGGGGATGGGCACCATTCCTTTCATGGTTTCATCATCCTAGGAGTGCTTGCTCTTCTTCTAGCATGGAGGTTTTCCCTCTTGCGGCAGATCGTGCAGCATCTCTCTCGTTGCTATCATGGCGGTGACTTCTACCTTGCTCTTCCAGTGGGTTGCTTCATCCACTTAGACTTTATCATCTTCTTCTGTTCCCTATGGTTCTCGGCACCACAAAAGACCAACATCAGACTCTTCTTTCTTCTTCGGCATCTATATTCAAGTTAAGAGGGAATTTCTACCCTTCTTGGTATTCTACATGCTTCAGCACTTTGTCTTCAACACCCTTGAGTGGATGGGTAAGCTTGTACTATTTTGTGATGTGTTGGTGTACCCTCCCTACTCCCATCTTCTAGGTCACTGTTACTCAATCGATCACATCCCATAAAATTTAACTCTTACTTTGTTTTTAAAAAAAAGTTCAATTTGGTTCCATTCGCCTTTATAGGGCTTGTGGTAGGCCACTGGGCAACCAACGTGTACCCTTTGTCCAATGCCTTGTTCTCTCTAGGGTGACTACTTGGACTCCCCTGGTAAGATAACCATTGCCTCTATAGTCTTGGTAGGGTACTAGGCAGCTGACATGTACCCTTTGTCTGATGCCTTGGTTACTTTGGGGTGGGAAACCTTGGTGTAAGTAAAAATCAATGTGGCTGGCCTAACCTTTTGGCTCCGTTTTGGGCCTGAGAGGGGGTGTTGAGCTAAAACACGCTTTTCAGCTCATTAGCATTCTTAAAACAGCCCCTAGACACACTTAATTAATGAAAAACCCTAAAAAGGGAAGTAGTCTGAGAGAGTTTCAGTGGTCCCCCAAAAACCCTAATTCTTTGGGGCACCCTTCAACATCTATAAATAGATAGGCTGCCCCCATTCAGCCTTATTCCATATGTGCAGGTTTCACACCCTTGAGTATAGATTTCAGCCATCAGTCCACACACATGTGGCTGTCTAGCCCTAGAGACTGCTGCCACACCTGTTGCTGCATTCCCTCCTCCATTGTGTAGGTGACAGCTAGCAGCTTGTCTCCATCATCAAGTCACAGCTTCCTCTATCAGGTAAGACGGTTTCTCCACATGAGGCGACAGTTGCCAACCCTCTTCGTCATCTGTCCAGCTTGCATTTGGTACTCCAAGTCCTCCTAAGACTTGCGTTTCCTGCATCCTTTCCGTTATACACTCCGACTCGTGGTCACAGACTTGGGATCCGTCTCTGGTGGATGTCACTCTTTCACACACTGCTCTACCCTTGAGTATCTGTATATTCATTTCCAGTATTCAGTTCTTCTTTCCCTTCTTCTATTAGTGTTTGAGTTTTGAGTTTTGCGTTCAGGGTTTGAGTTTTGCTTTCTGTGTCTGTGTTTGTCTCTTTGTGTTTCTGTTGTAGTCGTACACTGTGTTTTCTCAATGAAAACCCTAGCAGTTTTCTTCACACCGAGGACATGGCCATGATTCTATTCGTTCATCTGCCATCTCCAAAGTTCGATGTATTCTACACTAATCTTCTAACTTCGAGGACCCAAGATACACTTCTTTAGAAGGAACTTGGAATGCTAGTCTTGGAGCATGAGGAGCATCTCAGAGATATAGGCACCAATGGATGTGGACAAGAAGGATGATTCGAGGACACAAAGCCTAAGTGTCCCCACAATGGCTCAAGAAACATGAGGACAAGAAGGATGATTCCAAGGATTCCAAGAAGCAGCCTAAGTGTCCCCATTGTAGCAACGGTACTCATCTTGAGAAAAAGTACTAGCAAAAGTACCCCCATTTGAGTCCCAAGGAGGGGTCCAAGGATTCAAAGGCTACACCCACTACCGTAGAGTCCGTCTTCGTACATTTGTTCGAGGTGGAGGATATACCACTTGCTTTTTCTTCTGAGGAGAAGCCTTGGCTAGTGGATAGTGGGGCCTCTTCCCACATGACTTACCACCAAGATTGGCTTTAGGACATGAGATCTAGAAAGGGATCCGCCACCATTGGTGACAACTCTTCCATCCCCGTGAATGGATTGTGGACCATTTCCCTATTACCTAATTAGCATACTTCTTCAGCCAAAGTTCTCTATATACCAGATTTGGGTTTTAACCTCTTGTTTGTCCATGGCCTTACACAGCCAGATACCCGAGCAATCTTCACCTAGGATGCAGTCACAGTGAAGAATGCATCTATAAGCATTGCTTTTTGGACAAGTACACATGAAAGTGGACTTAATACACACACACCCCTTGCTGCATGGTCTTCACACGAGCTTCGGCTGCTTTGGCATGCTCGTTATGGACATTTAAATCTTGATGCTATTCGATGGGCATCTCGGAAGAAGATGGAGGAGGGACTTCTAATTTCCCTTCCATTCACACTCCTTGTCCTAGCTGCTTGAAGGGCAAGTAGCATCGGCAACCTCATCCATAGCAAGTTGCTACTCAGAGGGGTTCGACACCTCTTGAGTTGATTAACTTTTGCGGACCTATGGCACAGTCTCCCTTGGGAAGGCCAAGCACCTCATGCTAATTGTTGACAACTTTAGTTATGTGTGGCCCTACTTGGAGCACAAGAGTGAAGCATGCTCCCACTTCTGCAAGTGGAAGGTGTTTGTAACTTTGTAGAGACACAAACCTCTTTCAAAGTTCGTGGTGTACGAGCAAACCACGGTGGCGAGTTTTGTTCTAATTATTTTCTCAATTTTGCAAGAATCCCCTTTCCTAGGGTGCGAGATAGTGGCTACCACATTACATATCTACAACATGTCCCCTACTTCCACATTGCAAAATATGACTCCCTACTAAGCTTTCTTTGGAAAGAAGCCTTCAATTACCTACTTTTACATCCTTGCGTGTAAGGCATCTGTCCATGTGGACAAGAAGAAAAGAGGTAGCAAACTTGAACAACCCAAGTCAAATAATCTTATCTTCATGGGCTCTAGTACAACCACAAAGGGCTATCAACTCTACGATTTGAAGACTCAAAAGATCGAAGTGAGTAGGGATGTGATCTTCAATGAGGCTATGGCCTCCAAAGATCCGATTGATGGTTCTATTGATACATGTGGTTGTTCATCATCAACTGACCTCCCCTTTCCTTCCAAGTTATCCCTTGAGACCGCTTTTTTATATGCAACCTCTCCCCCTCCTTCCTCTTCTCCTTACCTTCTCTCCTTCCACCCTTAATAGCTCCTTCATCTAATACCTCGTCCTTGAGTGTTTCTATCCCTTTCCACTCTCCTCGGGTTTCCTCTAGGGGGTTTGAGACATTTGTTGGGGGTAAAGGCGCCTCCGCCTAGCTGCCCGTGTATTATTACACTTTACTACACTGATAGTACCTGCCAACTGCAAGCTGCAGGTGGCGAGCGCCCGTCACAGTCACTTATTCTTTATTCTTTTAGTGACAGTTTGAATAAAGGAAGGCCCAGCCACACATAGTGGTTGTTGGAGTTCCCACTTTGAGTATCTCTCTCTCTCTTGCTCTTGCTCTTGCTCTCCATCCGCCATAGCTCTCATTGCCAAGCTTCTTCCTCTTGGGTTCTACTTCCCTTTCAATTGGTATCAAAGCAAAGGCATTGGAGCTTGCACAGCATTCTCTTCGGCCCGGATTTGAAGAGCTTCAACTCGAGCTTCAATGGCAGCCATGGCACCTTCATTTGCAAGTATGTTTTGATCTCCCGCCTCTTCCTTGATCTTCCCAACCTTCATTTGACACCTTGCAGGGCTGCATTGGAGCCCCCTAATCATTGCCAAGTGCTTAGTAGCATTGTTGAAGACTCCCTAGCCCCTAGAAGAAGCCAACGCAAAATGCGGCGCATTTTTAGGGGGTTGGGCTGATCCACTTCTGGCATTTCCAGCTCCTTCCCCGGCTTCCCGGCATTGTTTGCAAGCTTTCCCATCATCTTCAGACTCCCCGGCATTGGTTCTTGGCTCCTGGCGATCGATATGAGTGCTTCCACCTTCAGCCATTGCTGTATACACAGTCACAAGACTGTCAAAAACAGGGCAGCACTTGACATTTGATGTTTGATGCTTCTTGGTATTGCCCGTTAGATGCCTATTGATGCCTAGACGTTATGGGATGCCATGTCTATGCTTTGGGACTGATTTGGAGCAGATTTGGACACCGATTGAGCTTCATTCGATAGTGAATATGCTGCTGTAATACAGTGGGCTGAAGCTCATTTACTTGGTGTATGCATTGATTCTTGGATACGGCGTGCTTACCGGTGATTTGAATTATCATACCGTTGTATTTGGAGATTGTCAAATGCTTTTTTTTTGTTCCGGCATGCTTTTGAGCTTGGATTAGGCTCCGTCTTGGTCGTCATTCAATGGCATTTGGATTGAGTTGGCATGCTTTGGACCAGTTTATGCCTATTGTCACTGCTTGACATTTAGGCCTCTTAGATTTATGCTTTGGTCAGATATGGATGCCACTTGGTTTGCTCATGCCTGACAGCCAGTTGGAGCTTCGTCTTTGGATGTATTTGAGCATTTTGGACCTACTAGGCATTACATTTGGTTGTCAGTTACATGCTATTTGAATGCTTTCAGACTTACGCTTTACGGGTCTGAGATAGCTTGGGATTTATGCTCTAGATATATCCTACTGGGATTTGGAATGTCTGATGCTATGTACTCGATGTATTTGAGCGTTGGTTGCTCTATTTGCATCCGACTTTACTTCCAATGGGAGCCTCTTGGCATATTCGGATGTACACAGAGCTTTACTTACACTTGAGCTGGAGCTTGTGGAACAGTTACATGCATTTGCTCTCTTGAGAGCTTTATGTCTGTAGTTAGTCTGTAGTGGGCTGATTTGATACGCCTATTGGGGCTAGCACCTATCTCTGTCACAAGTTTGTCAGTTTTGTATGCATCTTGGATAGTTATGCATTGAGCTTCTTGCTCTATCAATTGTGCTTGTGATTGGTCTCTTCTCTTACCCCGAGACCCGTTACATGCATGACTTCTAGACCTATGAGATGTATCTTGCCTGACAAGTTATTGGTTTGATAGTTCTTGGTACCTTCTTGCTCCTTGATACTCATTGTTGGATGTATCTTGCTACCTGGCAGTTGCAGTGACATATGTATCAGTGATTGCTTCACTTTGGGACAGTTTTACATACTGCTGTAATTTATTCCAGCAAGCTGAAATCTGCAGATTTCGAACACTTGTATGAGGGTAATGCTTATTGTTTGATGTTATCTTGGTCATATTTGGTGGACAGGTGGTTCTCTTGGTGGTATCCACTCTTTCATTTCAGCCAGTTTTAGTAGTGGTTTTAGTGCATTTTTTGCTAATTACAGCAACTTGCATTTTGCATTTTTGCTTTGATTTGGGACAGTATGACTGGTCATCTGAAAGACACAACTCTCTTTAACATTGCCAAGTTGGATGGTACCAACTATGGATATTGGAAGTCTCAGATCTGGTAGGTTTTGGTGCAGAAGTTGCTGATTAAACCCTTGTGTTTCAAGGGTGCTAAACCCGAGGATATGAATGCTGATGTTTGGATGGAAGTTGATGAGCTATGCAAGTCTACCATTATCTTGTCACTCTTAAAAGAGGTCCATCATAATGTTGTTGAACATGAGAATCAGAGTGCATGGGACTTATGGGAGAAGATTTAGGAGCTTTATGCACAGCAGAGTCCTGCGAGATGTATTGGCTAAAGCAGTTAATGGACCTTTGCATGAAGGAGGGGACATCCCTATCATCTCATTTCAACTAGTTTCATGCTATCATGAAGAATCTGTTGTCATAGAGTATTGAGTTCCAAGAAAACTTGCACCCGTTGTTTCTGCTTGGTACCTTACTTGAATCATGGGATGTCTTCTGTACTACCATATGCACGAACAAGCTTGATGGGCTGAAAATCAAAGATGTTGAGAGTGCTTTATTGACTAAGGAAATCAACAGAAAAAACAATGATGCTTTTCGCTCTTCACATGCATTGACCGTTAGAGGTGGCAGACATGGCAGGCATGATAATGATCATAAGGGCAAGGACTCTTAGAAGTCCAGGTTAAAGTCATATGGCCGTAGTAAGTCCCGTGGATGGAAGTCTGATCTTACCTGTCATTATTGTGGGAAAGCAGGACATATTAGGCCGCAGTGCCATAAGATACACGATTATAAGCGCAAGGAAAAGGGAAAAGAGAAAGTGCAGGAAAAGTCTTTTGAGCGCAGTATTGTACCTGTAAAGTCCAGTGTGAAGATAGAAGAGGTTAATGTCATGCAGGCCATTGATTCAGATGAGGATTACATACTTGCAGCTTCTTTATGCAATGCCTTACAAGCTTCTGAGACACATTCTATGTATGTGCAGTACTGGCTTTTGGATTCGGGTGCGTCATTTCATGTGACACCCTGCAGAGATTGGTTTCATACCTATTGTACCATCTCTGGTTCTGTGTGTCTTGGTGATGACAGGTCTCTTGACATTATGGGCATTGGAAATATCAGGCTGCAGTTTCCTTCTGGCAGTTCTTTTTTTTTGTATGATGTATGCCATGTACCTGCATTGACTCGCAGCCTTATGTTAGCTGGACAGCTTGATGATGTAGGGTATTTTGTTTCTTTTGGAGACTCTGCATGGAAGATTACTCATGGCAGGCTTGTGCATGCAAGAGGTGCCAAGTCTAGCAGCCTCTATCCCTTACTTGTATCTAGAGCTACCTTGAATCATGTTTTGTCTGTGGGTTCTATCCCCCATGTATCCCTTTGGCATGCTCGTTTGGGGCATATGTTCCTTAAAGGAATGAAAATGCTCCGTGCTTTTTGCAGTATCTTCCGCCTTTTGACTCTTCGCATTTTGATTCTTGTGATCATTGTTTGTATGGCAGGCAAACCAAGAATACGCATAAAAAGTCTTGTAAGAAACGCATGGGTGAGCCCTTGGCTCTTGTGCACTCAGATGTATGTGGGCCCATGCCCTGTCAGTCACTAGGTGGCGCAAGGTATTTTGTTACTTTTATAGATGATTACTCACGTAACGTTTGGGCCTATCCCATAAAGAGAAAACCCGATGTCTTAGACACATTTTAGTGTTGGCTTGCATTAGCAGAGAACCAGTCTGGGAATAGACTGAAATGCCTAAGGTCAGATAATGGGCGTGAGTACGTATCACATGCTTTTGAGCAGGTTTGTGATGAGCGGGGTATTAATCCTTAGTTGACCGCCCCTTACACCCCTCTCCAGAATGGTATGGCTGAACGTATGAATAGGACCATTCAAGAAAGGGTCCGTAGCATGCTTAGCCAGGCTGGCTTACCGCAACACTTTTGGGCTGAGGCAATTAGTACTGCAGTGCATCTCATTAACAGGTTACCTAGCAGTGGCATTGACTTTTAGGTTGAAGAGGAGGTATGGGCAAGTAAGTTCCCCTTCTTATGATCATTTGCGTATCTTTGGATGCGAGGCATTCTGCCATGTACCCAAGGACAAAAGCAATAAGCTGAATCCTAAAAGTGTCAAATGCATTTTCATTGACTATGGAAATGCAGGAGAGATGGGCTACCGTCTATGGGATCCGCAGGCGCAGAAAGTGATCCGCAGCCATGATATTATCTTTCATGAGGACAAAATGCATATGCAGCCTGAGAAAGTGGTTGAGGTGCGCAGAGTTATCTTTGAGGAGGAGCCACCTGCTCCCGTACAGCCCGCTCTATGGCCAGCTAGATAGTGTGTAGCATGACTTGATGCTCATGGCCCAGATGTTAGATATGCTGATGTTAGATTAGATGTTGGTCAGGCAGTAGAGCCTAGGTTGAGGCATTCTACTAGAGATAGACGACCTCTTGACTGTTTTGTGCCCTCTATGGATTATGTACTGGTTACAGATGCAAGAGAGCCTCTCATTTATGATGAGGCTATGCACAGGGGTGATTGTCACTCTTGGGAGAAAGCTATGCAATCTGAGCTTGACTCATTGCATAAGAATCAGACTTGGGATTTGGTTTCCTTGCCTTAGGGTAAGAAGGCTTTGCCATGTAAGTGGGTGTACAAGCTGAAAAGTACCCCTAGACACCCCAAGCCAACATACAAGGCTCGATTGGTTGCTAAGGGCTTTAAGCAAGAGCATGGTGTTGACTTTGATGAAGTCTTTTCTCCTGTGGTCAAGATGACCACCCTACACTTATTCTTGGCTTTGGTTGCACAGCTTGACCTGAACTTGTATCAGATGGATGTCAAGACGGCTTTTTTACTTGGGGACTTGCATGATGAGATTTACATGGAGCAACCTAAGGGCTTTATAGACCCTGGCAAGGAACACCTAGTGTGTAAGCTAAAGAAGAGTCTATATGGCTTGAAGCAAGCACCTAGGGAATGGTACCATAAGTTTGATGCATTCATGCAGTCACAGGGCTACAACCGCAGTGCTATGGATCCGTGCTTGTACACGAAAAAAGCACGTGACAGTTCTTTACTGATTTTGGTACTCTATGTGAATGACATGCTTTTAGTAGGGACAGCTCATGAAAAGCTAAATGCTCTTAAGGCTCAGCTCAAGAAGAGCTTTGAGATGAAATATCTAGGACAGGCCTCTCATATACTTGGTATGTGCATTACGTGCGATAGATCTTAGGGACTACTCTATTTGTCACAGAGAGAGTACATAAACAGATGAGCAAAGGGGCCGAGATGGTCAAGATTCCCTATGCATCAACTGTGAGCAGTCTTATGTATGCCATGATAGCCACCCGCCCAAATATTGCTTTTGCAATTGGGGTTGTGGCACATTATATGGCTATATCTGGCAAGAAACATTGGGATGCCGTGAAGGGTATCATGAGGTACCTGAAGGATACAGCAGATGTGTATTTGCTAATGCAGCCAGGATACAGGAGTCGTGGGATACAACGACTCTGATTATGCAGGACATGCACATAGTAGGAAGTTCACTTCTGGCTATGTGTTCACTTATGCTGGAGGGGCTATTTCGTGGATGTCCAAGGCGTAGAAGTGTATGGCTCTTTCTACTACAGAGGCCGAGTATATTGCACCCACAAGAGGCTTGCAAGGAGGCTATCTAGTTAGGCCGTTTGATTGTACACCTTGGTATGACAGATGCTATGCCTACACTGCATTCAGATTCTATGAGTGCCATTCAGTTGGCCAAGAATCGGGTCTTTCATGCGAAGACGAGACATATTGAGGTGAGGTATCACTTCATTCGCGAGGTTGTTGAGGATAGGTCTGTTGACCTTGTCAAGATTCCGATTGAGCAAAATCCTGCAGACTTACTCACGAAGAGCCTCACTACAGAGCGCTTTGCCTTCCTCAGGAGATTGATAGGCGTTGGATGAGATTACATCTTTTTCCTCATCTTGTTGTACTTGTGTACATGTTGTACTGTCTTTTCTTTTCTTTTCTCTCTCAATGGGGCAGATTCATCTTTAACTGGGAGGTTATTGGGGGTAAAGGTACCTCCACCTAGCCGCCTGTGTATTACTACACTTTACTACTTTGATAGTACTTGCCACAATCGGGTCTTCCATGAGAAGACGAAACATATTGAGGTGAGATATCACTTCATTCGCGAGGTCGTTGAGGACAGGTCTGTTGACCTTGTCAAGATTCTGATTGAGCAGAATCTTGTATACTTACTCACAAAGAGCCTCACTACAGAGCGCTTTTCCTTCCTCAGGAGATTGATGGGCGTTGGATGAGATGACGTCTTTTTGCTCATCCTGTTGTACATGTGTACATGTTGTACTGTCTTTTCTTTTCTTTTCTCTCTCACTGGGGTAAATTTACCTTTAATTGGGAGGTTATTGGGGGTAAAGGTATCTCCACCTAGCCGCCCGTGTATTACTACACTTTACTACACTGATAGTACCTGCCACTGTAAGTTGCAGGTGGTGGGCGCTTGTTACAGTCACTTATTCTTTATTCTTTTAGTAACAATTTAAATAAAGGAAGGCCCGGCCACACATTGTGGTTGTTGGAGTTTCCACTTTGAGTTTCTCTCTCTCTTGCTCTTGCTCTCCATCCACCAGCTCTCACTGCCAAGATTTTTCCTCCTGGGTTCTACTTCCCTTTCACCATTAGAGGGGGAAGCCTTCTTCATTAGATGAGGAGGATTTACTTTCCCTTAGTAAGCGCAAGTCCCTACCATAGACAGGTGCTTTATAAGTACCACAGGCCTCTCAGTCTCCTATGCAACTAGCTAAGTCTATCACCATTCATCACTGGTATCAAAGGCTTATGCAAGATTTAGTGATCTCAGTTCCTTGAGATGCCTCTTGGACCACACAGATCAGCCAGGATTCACGTCTAGCGAGATAGTTCAGTTTGTGTGACTATGCCCTTATGCCACAGATTCTAGGAGGTTTGGTATAGTGCTATACAAGTTGAGCTCAATTCTATAGAGTGGAACCAGACTTGGAAGCTAGTTCCTCATCCAAAGAAGCGGAATCTGATTGGTGTGAAGTGGGTCTATAGTGTTGAAAATGTAATCCATACTTAATAGAGAAAACTAGCTCACTATCGGTGCAGTGGCAATGTGGTCAAACTAGGTTTGAATCCTAGACCAAATGGAGGAAGATTTCCATAGTTGGATAGAGAGCAGGTCATCCATCACCTTAAGGTTTTAGGGGCTAGATGGCTAGCCCAATTATGGATAACTTTTGGTTAGGTGCCCATTGGTGTGAACAATAATGGGATGAGTGGCCTCAGGGGAAGGGGAGGTACAAGGGCCCCCACCCAGTTTCTAACTTAGTATCAGAGCTCAGGTTGCTAAGCTTGGGTGGCACTAGGATCTGAACCAAGGTGTGGCTTGAGGGGGGGGTGTTGGAAATGCAATCCACACTTACTAGAGAAAACTTGCTCACTATTAGTGCAACGGTGATATATTGAGACTAGGTTTGAATCCTAGGGCAAATGGAGGAAGATTTCCATGATTGGATAGATAGGAGATCATCTATCACCTTAAGGTTTTGGGGGCTAGATGGCTAGGACCTCAACCAAGGTGTGGCTTAAGGGGGGTTGTTGAAAATGCAATCCACATTTGCTAGAGAAAACTTGCTCACTATCCGTGCAGCGGCGATGTGTCGAGACTAGGTTTGAATCCTAGGCCAAATGGAGGAAGATTTTCATAATTGGATAGACAGGAGATCATCCATCACCTTAAGGTTTTGGGGGCTGGATGGCTAGCCCATCCAACTATAGAAAACTTTTGATTAAGCATGCATTGGTGTGAACAATACTAGGATGGGTGACCTCCTAGGAAGGAGAAGTACAAGGGCCCCCACCTAGTTTCTAACTTATAAGATCAAGTATCTTGCAAATGGAACCTTGGACAAGCATAAGGCACATCCTGTTGCCGAGGGATTCTCTTAGCAGGCAAATTTGGATTACTTTGAGACTTTCACATCGACAGCTTGGATCTCCACTATTTGAGCTATCTTAGGTTTATTCGCTCATCACCATTGGCCTGTTTATCAGATTAACATGAAGTTAGCCTTTCTCAATGGTGTCTTGGAGGAGGAGATTAATATCTCACAACTTCTTGGTTTTATTGTGCAAGGGAAGGAAGACCATATTTACAGGTTACTGAAGGCCCTCTATGGCCTAAAGCAAGCTCCTCGAGCTTGGTACCAAAGGATCTATTGCTTCTTCTTACAGAGTGGCTTTCATCGTACGGATCATGACCCCAATCTTTATTACAAGGTTGAGGGTGAGAGGTGTGTGTTGGTCATCTTGTAGGAGTGACTCATAGAAGGTTGATCAGGCTCAAGAGATATTGCTAAAGGATTTCGATATGATGGATCTTCGGATCCTACACTTCTTTCTTAGTTCCGAGATTTATTAGCTGGCACAGAGCATCTTTATTTCCCTGCATAGGTACATCTCAGAGTTACTTTTGGAGTTTGGTATGGTCGAGTATTGGCATGTTTCTTGTCCCATGGACCCCAAGTCCAAGCTATTGGCAGCAGGCGATCCTCTTCCAGATGCTACCTGCTATAGAGCCTTGTTGGCTTCTTGATTTGGCTGATCCATACTTGGTTGAACATCTCTTTAGTGATGACTTTGCTGTCTTTTTTTATGAAGACTTCTACTCAGGCTCATTGGAGAGCCACTTTGCACATTTTGCACTATCTACAAGGGACTCGAACCTACAGGATCATGTATGGAGAGGGGGACAACTCTTTCTAGATAAAGTGACTCTGATAGGGCAGTGATGTGAATTCGAGACAGTCCACTATAGGTTTTTCTTTCTTCCTTGGTTCGGGAGCTATCTTATGGAGCAATACGAAGCAGCCTACTGTGGTGCTTTCTTCTATAGAGGCGTACTACCATGATCTTTATTCAACTACTATGGAGACAATGTGGCTCCCTTGGATGTTGGTGGAGATTGGTTTTCCAAGACAAGATCTACTTAGCTACACATGGACAACTAGAGTACCCTAGCTCTAGCTAAGAACCCTGTGTTTCATGCCCACACAAAGCACATTGAGGTTTAGTACCTTTATGTTCGAGAGTGGATCGTGCATTCCGAGTTATCAATGGTTTACTTTCCCATGGAGGACAACACAGTGAATCCCTTCACGAAGCCTTTGCCCAAGGCTTCCATGCTTCATTACATGAGATTATTGGGTCTTCAGACGTTAGCCTACCTATTTTAGGGTTGCTAGTTTGCGATCTCCCGATGGTAAGCTCTTGTCAGAAACTAACAAAGACATGGAAGCTCTAGCATTTTAGTGTGCATTTCTTTTGTTTATGGCACTTTTCCTGCAGTCAATATTTACCCCTTGCCAATGCTTGCTTAGATTGCCCAAATGCCACCACATTATTTTTCGGATTTTCTATGTAGTCAAACTGCATTTATTGCAGTACTAGGCTATTTTTCAACAGGTCAACCAAATTTAGAGGCCATTTCGGCAGGTTGGCTAGATTTGGAGACATTCAGCTATTTATAGCTGACCACTCCTCACTTTGGCACTCATATTTTGCAAGTTGCTCCTCCAACTCTGGCATTCTCCTACATCGCCGGTGCTGCTACTTTTTTTTCTTTTCAAATAAACTGTGGCTAATTATATTACTTCAGAAAAAACCGAAAAACAAGGAAGTGCTCATGCTCAACAGACTAGCTGGAGCTGATGCAGAGTCAAAAATATATCAAGTATACAAGCCTCTCAAGGTGGTCTAGGGGGGATGGGGGCAAGAAGCCATGGAGGGGGGGTGTATCCCCATTTGGGGATGCTGCCTACATGACGAAAAACAAGTCCTGGCCACCACAAGTGCGCATGAAATGAAAACAGAGCTCTTGTCGAGCTCGAGACTCGCCCTGCACCTAGTCCCATCGGCCGTGGAGGGAGTGGATGATGGAAGTCCAGAGCTCTGCTAAAGTCGCATGTACTGAAAGTCTCTGCCCCCCCAAAAACCTCCTAACACCACGCCTTCCAGATATGCCATCCAGTAAGACTCCCTATGATCTCCTATACCTTAGAGCGGTCTGTTATGGGCTCCAATACCTTGCGGATGGGTAGAGCCTCCAAATCGACCACTATGCACGACCTTGCCTTAATAATGAATATCCTGTCCTGCATCCCAACCTCATATAGAAGGTGACGGCCTTGGCTGACTGCTTGTCAGCAGAAAACTCCTCATGAGATATATCCAAGGCTGGGTGCTATACGGCGGAGGATGCGACATGCTCCTCTCCACATGAGCTGCGCCGCCTCACACGACCAAAGGCTGTGCTTTGGAGACTCCAGAGGCTACTGTGTGCAGCATTTACAACCTCCCCCTTGCATCTGTGCTAACCAACTCCCCACTGCCAAGTAGCACAGAACTCCCCATTGCCAGGCCTCCATGTACCACCAGCCATAAGAAATACGATACCCTCCTTGGCCTCCAGCTATCCCATTGGCGGCGCCAGAAGGTCCATCGGAAAGCCTCCCTGATGCTTTGCTCCGCCCAGTGCCTGCTGCGCGACGGCGCCCAATCCATGTCCTCCTGCATCAGTACGTGTCTGCCAATCCTAGCTGTGTACTCCAGGAACCTCGATGGCTTCTTGGCGACCACAGTGGCCGGCCATAGCCAGCCTCCCATATCCCACTCTAGCTCATGTGGCCTGCCCTCCCAAATCGAGAGGCGCCACTCCCTAAGCTCCTCCCAAAAGATATAAGGATCCAAGTGCCATGTCTTCCCCTAAAGGCCAACCACCCGAATCCTCCTCCATGAAAGGATAACTATCCCCTCATCATGCTGCCCTCTATCAAGGGCCACATGCCCCCCCTCCTGGACAGTGAAGAAAGTCCCATGTGGGGCACCTCCCACTCTACCAGCCACCTGTAGGGGGATACCTGTTGGTGGAAACCTAGCAGCCCATATCTCCCCGGGCTCTACTAGCTCTAGTCTCGGGGGGGGCAAGCCATTGCTAAGGTATTCCTGCATCTATCTCACTTCTCCTCAACTCAGCTCCTCTCTAGCAACCTAATGCCCGCTTCAGCACCTCCTCCTCCATCATTCTATTCACCTCCCACCATGTCCTGATGGTGCGAGCCAGGCTGGCCTCCCAATCAGCCCACTGGATGTGGGGGCGCTCGCCAATCCATACCCCATCCCGATCTCTGATCTGAGAGTTCCAGATCACCGGCTGGCGGTCTATCTCCTCCTAGCAGCCTGGGTGGCTCTGAATTAGGGTCTTACGGAGGCCCTACCACACACGAAGTAGATTGCATTGGAAGGGGGTGTTGTGCTAAGAAATGCACTTAGCCACTTAAACAATCCCAAAACATGCTTATTTTAGGCTTATTTTAGCCAAAACCCTAAAATGGAGAGCGGATCAAGAGAGTTAAGTGGGAGAGGATCTAAAACCCTAATTTTCTATAAATAGGCAGTCAACCCTCCACTCTTGCACAATCTCATTTTTGCAGATTTCAGGTGTTTCATCTTGCTGCCCACACCCCGTTCGCGGAGGACATCTCACCCGAAGCTGTCCATTGCTGTCTCCATCAGTTGGCGCTTGATTTCCAGCCCTCTTCACGTAGTTTGGAGCTGATTCCAACCAGGCGATTGTTGTTCCTGTGCAGACATATTGCCGTATAGCCTGCCACATCATCACAGTCTTGTTGCCTACGTTTTTAGTCTTTCTCTCTCTTGCAGGCTATCATGGCTACGTTTTTAGTCTTTCTCTCTCCTACAAGCTATCTTGCCTACGTTTTTAGTCTTTCTCTCACCTGCTGCTTGCGTTTTTAGTCTTTCTCTCTCCTCACTACTGCTATTTGCAGGCATCAAATCCAACTTCTCACTACTGCGTTTGCAGGTGTTCAGCATCCGGAGGCTGCCTTGCTACAATTTGAGATCCATTCGGAGGACGACACACTCTCCAGCTCATTACCTGTGCCCTCATTCTTGAGATACAGGAGTTCAAGGTACAATATTCATTCATTGCATAGTGTGTTTGCTGCATGAGTATCGTATATTCAATAGTCATATCACTTCATTCATTCACTGTGTTCATTGTCTCTGAGTTAGCCTAACCCTAACTGTGTTCTTTTATCAATCTATGCTTTGTCGTACAGTTTCCGTTTATGTTTCTGTGTTAGGGCATTTCTTTACATGGTATCAGAGCCTGGCACTCTCTGAGAAACCTAGGCCTTTGATCTAAAAGCTCTACACAAGAAGCAAGAACTACAGTAGGTTCAAATGGATTCGAACACAACAACACCGATTCAATATCCAAAACCAACTATGCCGAGAACCGAGCGAGAGTGGGCCGATCAGCTTGCTCCACAAAGTTCTGACATGGTGGAAGACACTTCTGATTACATGGAAGAAAAGCTAGGCAAGCTGACCTCTGAAGAATACAAACTGATCATAGCTTATCGACGAAAGAAGATTGAGAAGCCCGATTGCCCTTGAAGAAAAGCTTCCAAATGAAGGTATGCATGAATTTCTCTCTTCAGATGTTGTACATAAATCTAATGATTTTGCAGGGCCGTCGAGACCTCCATCAAGGACGGGCCTCCCTCTTGGAAAACAAGATCCGGAGTATGTTTCTTTCTTTCATCCTCTTCCGTCCACTCCGATGCAAGGTACTTTAGATTCGTCTTTTATTCCTTCTTCTTTCACCTCTTCTGCTTTGCAATATTTTGGTAGTGATCCCATGGAAGAAAGAGTCCAGTCTGTTGACTACGGAAAAGGCCCTCTTTAGGACCAATTCTTGTATGTTAACACAAGTCATGGGGATTATAAGAAAAAGCCAGGTACCTCTTCTTCTAACCTTCTTTCTTTTGAGTCTACTTCACAAAATCAGAATAAATTTGGTGTTCCTTTTTCTTCATTGCATGGTCCGGCCGAGGGCCACCATGGGGGACTGGAGTTCGCCATCCAAACCAGCATACTTGTGGAGGAGACTTCAACAACCTGGGGGCCTTGGAGGACTAGCAAGGTAGAGGCAGAAACTACCAAGGCATGGTTGGGGTGGAGCCCTGTTGGAGCGGTTGGACAGGTTTTATGTGGGAGAGTGGGGAGGCTCTTGTGGAGGCAAGATTGAGCAGTTGGCATGCACCACGTTGTCCGATCACTACCCCATTCTCTTGACACATGATCCCCCAACATCCATCCTAGACACACGATTCTGTCGGATTCCTCACTCGATCTATAGGAGGGAGGAGGTGACTAGATAGATAGAGTAGATTTGGACCAGAGAGTGGCACAAGAGGGACCGAGTAGCAAAGGAGATTGAAGAGATCCTAGCCGAGTAGAGTAGAATCAGCCAAGAGGCAGCCACACACGCCAAGCAACAAAGCTGGGAGGAGGAGAGAGCACTCCAGTGGAACCTTGCAACCACGCAGAGATTATTACGAGAGGCACCAAGGGATCCCACCCTCCACAATGTGTAGGGAGTTCTTCCAGGTGTACCAGCCTCGCACCGCAAGAGAGCAGATACACAACCTTCGGGATCAGTATGGGAGGACTCGTTCTAGCCCAGACGAGGTGATGGAGATTGCCACCAACTATTACACACGCCTCTTCCAGCAGGAGACAGCTTCAGCTAGAGGATAGAGATGTAGATAGTAGGTTTGGGATCACATCCCGTCCCTCGTCACAAAGGAGATGGGACGCTCCCTCCTGGCCCCCTTCACAGAGAAGGAACTAGAGGAGGCCTTCCACACACAGGATGGAAAGAAATGCCCAGGAGAGGATGGCCTATCTAGGGCCTTCTTCACCACCTACTGGGAAGTAGTGAAGGACCCCCTACTGATGGCCTTCTAGGAGTCGCCTTCTAGGCGACCGGTTGGAGCTTTCCCAGTGGAGACCGATCACCTTATTGTCAATGGCCTATAAAGCACTGGCAAAGATGATTGGCAGGCGACTACGCCCCGTGCTTCCAGACATTATCCATGACACACAGACAGGCTTTGTCCAGGATAGGAGTATCCTAGACAAAGTATTTACCTTCTTTGAGGCGACAAAGTAGGCTCAGCACAGTGGGCAAAGACTGGCCGTACTACTCTTGGACTTCGAGAAAGCTTCTGACAGGGTGGATTGGGATTTCCTAGAACATACCATGGTGAGGTTGGGATTCCCCCAGGTTTGGATTCGCAGGGTCTCTGCCATTTACAGATCGGCAACTAGCACGGTTCTCATAGCCAAAAAGCGAGGGGAGAAGTTTCGGTTGAAGAGATCGGTTCGACGGGGCTATACATTGGGCCCATACCTGTTTCTACTCTTTGCAAAGGCGATGTCCCACTTTCTTAGGTCATGTGTGAGCGGATTACGCGGCCTCTGACTTCCAGTGAGAGAGGAGACTAAGTTGTTAGACTCAGAGTATGTAGATGATACAACACTCTACATAGAGGACGATAAGTTGATGCTGGAGAGAGTGAGGCTGGCTCTTGAAGTGTTCTGTTCTGCAACGGGAGCGAAAATCAACTGGCCAAATTTGGTTGGTTTCCTCAGAGACCGGCACTCTAGCACGGAGCGGGGCATCCACCTAGGATTTAGATGGGTGAGCAGAGGGCAAACCGTCCGGTACCTAGGGTTCCAAGTGGGACTCGACATCACTCTTGCCCAGCAGTTTCTTCCTGCCCTTGATTCTATTCGGAGGAAACTAACCTACTGGAGCACGGCTCGCCTCTCACTAGCCAGCCGAGCCTTGGTGGTTAACCAGGTACTCCTAGCGACGGCATGGTAGATTGTCGCGTGTTGCTGCTACTCCTCATCATGCGTAGTCCAGCTCCGCCGCCTAGTGCAGAATTTCCTTTGGTCAGGGTCAGATGGTTCCACAGACTCTAGGGCCAAGGTGGCGCGGGCGACCATCAAATGGCATCGGTCAGAGGAAGGGCTTGGGACCATCGACCCAAAATATCAGAGTATGGCCCTCTTGGGCAAGCTAGTTGTCCGCGGCCTCACACCAAGCAAGTAGACCTAGAAGATTTTATTGCAGGAGGGCCTTCAGGATTGTAGACCAAGGCTTGGCGGTGAGTGGAGGCCGTTCCTGAGATGGATCTTTACGTCAGCCCAGATCACCCCCCCTCCCCCAGATCACCTTTCCTATGCAACTTACTCTGCCTGTGGCAGGGCCTTTGTAAGGCCCTAATCCAAAGGCCCCCAAAGCTACCAAGAGGAGATAGACCGTCAGCCGGTGATCTGGAACCCCCAGGTCAAAGATCGGGAAGAGGCATAAATTGGCGAGCGCCCCCACATCCAGTGGCCTGGTTGGGAGGCCAGCCCGGCTTGTACCATAAGGGCATGGTAGAAGGTATACAGGATGGCAGACGAGGAGATGCTGCAGCGAGTATCAGGTTGCCAAAGAGAAGTGGAGTTGAGGAGAAGAGAGATAGACGGAGCAATACCTCTGGAGTGGCTTGCTCCCTCGATACGAGAGCCAATTGAGCACGGGGAGGTATGGGCAGCTAGGTTTTCACCAGCAGGCATCCCCCTACAAGTGGCAAGTAGAGTGGGTGACACCCCACAAGGGACTTTCTTTGCCGTGTACGAGGGGGGACGTTTGGCCCTTGACACAGGGTAGCAAGATGAGGGGATAGCCCCCCTTTCGTGGAGGAGGATTCGAGTGGTGGGCCTTCAGGGGGAGACATGGTGACTGGACCCCTATGTTTTCTAGAAGGAGCTCAGGGAGTGATGCCTTTGGATCTGGGAGGGCACGCCACTTAATGAGCTGGAGTGGGATCCAGGAGAGTGGCTATGGACGGGGCCACTGTGGTCGCCAAGAAGCCACCCAGGTTCCTAGAGTACACTGTCAGGATTGGCAGACATGTATTGATCCAAGAGGATATGGATTGGGCGTCACGTAGCAGACATTGGGTGGAGCATAGCATCATGGAGCCTTTTCGACGGACCTTTTGGCACCGCCTATGGGACAGTTGGAGGCCGAGGAGGATGTCGTATTTCTTATGGCTAGTGGCACATGGAGGCTTGGCGGTGGGAAGTTGACTTGCCTAGATGCAGGAGGGAGGTTGAAAGCGTTGCACATAGCAGCCTCTGGAAACCCCAAAGCACTGCCTTTGGTCATGTGAGGAGGCGCAGCTCGTGTGGAGAGGAGCATGCCGCATCCTTCGCCGTATAACACGCAGCTTTGGATATATCTCATGGGGAGCTTTCTGTTGGCAGGCAGTCAGCCAAGGCCGTCATCTTTTGTATGAGGCCGGGATGCAGGACACGATATTCATTATCAAGGCACGGTCGTGAGCACTGGTGGGTTTGGAGACTCTACCAATTCGCGAGGTACTAGAGCCCACAGCAGACCACTCGGAGGTATGGGAGATCATAGGGAGTCTTACTAGATGGCATATCTGGAAGGCGCAGTGTCAGGAGGCTTTCGGCGGCCGAGAGAGACTTTCAGTACAGGCGACCTTAGTAGAGCTCTGACCTCCATCATCCACTCCCTCCGCGGCCGATGGGATCAGGTACAGGGCGAGTCCAGGGCTTCTTAGGAGCTCCGTTGTCATTTCATGCATACTTGGGGCGGCCAGACCCTGTTTTTCATGATGCAGGCAGACAGCCCCAATTGGCGATACACCCCCCCCTCCCCCCATGGCCTCTTGCCCCCATCCCCCCCAGACTGCCTTGAGAGGCTTGTATAGATTATGTATTTGTGATTTTGCATCAGCTCCAGCTAGTCTCTTGAGCATGAGCACTCCGTTGTAATCAGTTTTCTTTTTTAGTAATATAACCAGCCACAGTTTACTTGCAAAAAAAAAAGACCATCCTAAGGGCTCTCCCTCCAAACCTCCTAAGCTCTAGGACAATTCCGTAGACAATGCTCTGCATCTCCTTTAACTCACCAAATCTCACACATGCCATTGGGACCCTACCATACCATAGCAATGTACAAACTACTAAGCTGCTCTTAGCATCTCCATTATCGTGATTATCATCCATAGCATCTTTCTACCTAACAACCACAACTCTTAAGAGTATCATACTTATTTTCTTCAACCACACATCAATCACCTATGTTCTTTTTTGCAAGTGTTCCTCCACAAACTTGTTACCCCTTAGCTCACAAAATCAACATCGCTCCGCATCTCCATTATAGCTCATACCCATGGCCAACAAAGAACAAGTTTAAAAATGCATTCAAGATGACCTTCAAAACAAAGGGGTTAGAGACATTGTTATCCAAGAAACATAGCGATCTAATCTACAAAGGGGAGCATCAAGAACACTTTGATAGTATCAAGAACATTCTGGCACTACCAATATTGACCAAGAATATGAGGATTATAGAGCAAAATGAAATAGTCAAGTTCAAGATCAGTGGACCTGTACGACTCATAGCACCATTATTATGGCACAACCGCTCTTCCAAATCTTTTAGGACCCTCTGTTGTGCATTGTAGACCATTGTATACACTCTAACCTCAGGTTTGGTGTGTTCAAATGTGTCACATCCTTTGAAGATCTTCAAAAAGACCTACATTTGTCCCAAAGTGCCATTCAAGTTCCACATTGTGATCTCTAATATGACAGATTAGGTCTCCAATATCACACAGTACACCATCCTATGATGATCAGTTTACCATTCCTATCCACTGCCCATTTCCCCTCTACATTGTCGTCAGTATGTGCAGCATAAAATCTTGTATGACACATGGGTTGTGTGAGATTGTACTCAATGAAGCTTCTCCCTTCAAGATTCATCTTTAAGCAAGGGAAAGCTGTCTGCAAATAACATTGTGAGACATTTGAACACTCTCTAAATATCGTAAAATGCAATATCTAAGACCCATCTTCTTCAGTAGAGTTAAAGCACCTTCCTTTAGATTGGCCCCTTCCTTCTCACACACACCCATGTAATGCTCTAATATTTATTTCCCTTTCCTCTCAATTGTGACATTTAACAGTTCATGGCATGTGGGATTGGGGGTGGGATCTCTTGCTTCTTGGCAACTCCAATCCAAATCTTAAATACCGCCACTTATCCTATGTTTCTAAGAACATTTCAGCCATGGGTACTATATTAGGCATTGGTGAATGGGCCTCAATTGTTGCATCCCAACAGAATGACTCCAAATTGTCAAGTTGAGTCTTTTCTAGGGTGCCTCTTTTTCTCATTTTCTCTTGGAGATCATTAGAAGTGCCATGTACAGCAGCAGAAGAACGAAAGAGATAATGCTGCAATGACTCTGAATGCAAAATACAAGAATGTGAGAAACAACATCCACAAAAAATCCTTAACCTGATGGATTTTTCTTATCCAATGATTAGCATCAGCATAATAGTTATGAAAATGCACCACATTGTTGGGCCATACTCCAGCGTAACAACCAAAAGTATAAATCACAGTATAGTATATTAAGGACCTGTACATGGGGCACAATAATCTATGGACCCCTGATTGTAACTAGTTTTGGTCATATGTAAGTGACAGCCATAGTACCAAGAAATGAGCAAATGTTCACCTCTCCCATCACACCCATGCAATGAGTAGTTTAACATCATTAACACGGATTTGGAAACTATATGATTTTTAGGACAAACCTTTGTTTGCATGTGTGGCCACAAGCAAGTTTCTTGTTGCAGACCAGCTCACAAGGTGGGCAAGCACCATAATGGCATCTATGTGGCTGCTTCAGATACACTGTATCATTAATGCTGCTGGGATATGTATTAATGCTGACCAAAAAGAAAAAGCAGTTAACTGTCCTTGAAAGCAATCCTCTAACCTGGCAAGACTCTCCATGCTCACAGCTAGGGGTGATTCTGCAGGGCTTTGAGCATCGTGGTGGCCTTTTGTCTTTCTCTGCACCACATGGGACCTATTGACATAATGTTGAGGTAGCTTAAAGAAGGAAAGAATTTTAGGTGTATGGCAGAGACAAAAATGATATAAAAATGATTTGAATCTTTTCACAAAAAATGATATAAAAGTTTAGAAGCAGGATATCAGTTTCAGGCATGGTATTTAAGCAAAAGTGACGTGAAGTAATCGTTAGAAGAAAATAAAACAAGAGATATAATGTAACACACTATTTTTGAAGTTTTGACTACCTCATATGCTGTAGCTTCACATGCACAAGAGATCCGAACTGACAAAGGGCAAGGAGCACATGGACCTCTGCAAGTACAAAGCAAGAAGTTTAAGCCCTTTCAAAGCACACCTCAAATACTGTTTGTACAATTCATTAAATCTTAAATGTAATATGACTTCAACACTCTTGCAACCTACCAAAAACATTTATTATGAATGCCCCCAAGCCCAAAACAATAAGGATAACAAAAGAAAACCAAAAGTCTAGCTTGTGAAAGATGTACTTTTGGTCTTCCAACCATATCAATTTTGATATGCAGTAACTTTTTGTCATCATGTTTCTCAAGATAAGTCAAAATCTGAATAGAGTTGTATTGCACACTCCAAAGTTGGCAGGTTCAGTAATCAATAAGTTCTATCAGTTTCCAGATGTTATATGAAAGATATTGCCTTGAAAAAAGGAATAAAAGAGCATAAGGCTGTCCATGAAAATGAGAGTGTTAAATAATTCTAATGCGGAGGACTCCTGCCCGTCACGTCACATGAGCTACCCCGCCCCACCTGATCCGCCATGCCACCATTGTCTGAGCAATCAAGCCCGCCCGACTGTTCCCTCTCCGTCGCCCCTGCCCTATCCGTCGCCATCCATCACCTGCCCCGTCACCTGTCTCCGTCACCCCCCTGCCTACACCCGCAACCTCCCCCCCGCCCTGCACCCGCCTACGCCCAACCAGCAGGTCCCCCCCCCCCGCGAACCTGCTGCCCCCTGTGCCTATCCTGCCCGCCCCCGCTCCGCCTCTTTATCCCCTAGTTGCCTGCCCCACCTGTCCCCCTTACCAATCCCCCGCCCGTGATTTCCCACCCCCCCCCCCCCCCCCCCCCCCCCCCCGAACCTGCTGCCCCCTGTGCCTATCCTGCCCACCCCCGCTCCGCCTCTTTATCCCCTAGTTGCCTGCCCCACCTGTCCCCCTTACCAATCCCCCGCCCGTGATTTCCGCCCCCCCCCCCCCCCCCCCCCCCCGCAACAACTCCCCCCTCCAGTAGCGCACCAGCGTGAGAGGTAGGTTCTCACCGAGGATGCACAATGGAAACCTCTGATCAGACGCTGGCGCATTCTGCGAGTGC